>NW_010314124.1:0-15256 GCF_000700745.2 Antrostomus carolinensis
AAGGCCGTTCGGTTGAATCCCCCATAAAGATGGCTGAGAATGGGGAGGGAGTTATTCAGGGAGCTGGTTCCACACACCTGGGTGTAAAACCAGCGCAGCCCCTGTCAAAGTTTTGTCCTGAAAAACGCGCTACCCTGGGCGGGTTCTCCTTGCGGCCTCCTCAGTAGTGGTTTATCTACCGCCGTTTTTTCAACATAAAATTATTTGCTATCCTGAAGGATTTTATGAGCCCTCAGGTAAACACCTCTCGCAGCAGAGGTGTATGTGTTTGCCTGGGAGATGTCCACACGAGTGACGTGTTCATCCTCCACCTCCTGTCCCCAGTTCACTCCACGTCAGCGGCAGTGGGAGCGCTTGCCATGGGCTGCCGGCGGGAGCAAGAGTCTCAGGCATGAACCATCGATTCCCTCCTCGTTCCAGGCTCTCATTTTCTCACCAACTTGGTGTAATAATATTTAGCCTTTAACGCAGCAGTCACAGTCACTGAAGTGGAACAACGCAGCTGCCATGCCTCCTGGCAGGGGATGTTTTGTTTTACTAGGGCAGCCAGCTCCATCCCATAGCAGGTGATAGCTGGTCCCAGCCACCTCCATCACCCTGACATCTGCTTTATTCCCCCCTGAAGTTTCAGATTCTCCCGGTCTTCATATTTGAGGTAAACAGTTCTAACTATACTCCCTGACATGCTTCAACCCTGGCTTTAGCCGGGTACGGTCATGACAGACTCAAACTCAAGTTATTTAAAAGAAGGTCAGCCTGGAAAAGAGAAGGCTCTGGGGAGATCTTATAGCGGCCTTCCAATACCTGAAGGGGGCCTACAAGAAAGCTGGGGAAGGACTTTTCATAAGGGCAATTAATGACAAAACTAGGGGAAATGGGTTTAAACTGAAAGAGGGGAGGTTTAGATGAGATATTAGGAAGAAGTTCTTCACTGTGAGGGTGGTGAGACACTGGAACAGGTTGCCCAAGAAAGTTGTAGATGCCCCCTCCCTGGAGGTGTTTAAGGCCAGGTTGGATGAGGCTTTGAGCAACCTGGTCTAGTGGAAGGGGTCCAAATTTCAGGTCCCTTCCAATCCTAACCATTCTATGATTCTATGAAATTTGTAATACATTAAGTGGCTTTAGCATAGACCAGAAAAGTAAATAACAAAAGCCCACAGCCCAGTCTAACCCTGGAAGAGCACAGCTGTTCCTCCTTGCTCCCCTCACCTCAAAGGTGGCAGAGAATACAACGCCAACAGGTCCAGACCAGGGTGGACACAAGGAGTCCAGCCACCACATTGGAATCAGCTGGGACCTGCCATGTGGTGGTCAGCCAAGCTTGGGGGCCCAGCTCCAAGCTTTGCCTTGGTCTCTCAGCAGAGGGGCTGGGTGGGAGCTCATGGGGGACACACGGGGCATTTATGGCTCCTGGTGCCCTGGCAGAGAGTTGCGGACTTCTCATTCTCTCAGTGTTGTTCTGTGGGAAAAGTGTGAGCCTCTGTGCTGGGGAAAAGGAGTCACAGCTTCTAGAACTGGTGCAAAGTCACCTCCTTTCCTTTGTTGGTCACTCAGATGCAAAAAAAAAAAAGGGCAATATTTGATTCAGAAAACAGAATTTTTAAAAAAAAATATTTTTGAATACTGGATGGTGTTCACTGGTCCAGGGTTTGCAGAAGGGTTGCATGGTCTTTTCAAGCATTTCTGTCCCTGAGTTCCATGTTGCATGGTTACTTATGTCTTACAGGAGAGTGGTTTCACTAACCCAAAAGGTCTTTTTACCTCAGGAAAATCAATTTGCACGACTCCGAAAGAAATCTGAGTACTGAAAGAGGAGAAATAAAAAAGGAGGGAAAAGCATTCTATGGAAAGGACAAGATGAGAAATGAAAGTGCTGAAACATAAATTAGTATATTCTCATGGGTTATGCAAACCATCTGGCTTTAAAAGCTAGTAGTAGGAACAAGGAAAAAGGTCATCTGAATTAGCAGAGAACTGCAAAACAACTGAAGGTAAGAAAGGAGCAAATGGCAGGCACAGCAAGAGAACAAGTTCATCAAAATACAAAATAGCAGCCGTATTACTGGAAGCCATTGCAGCTCTGCAATGAATGATTTGCATAGCTCCTGTGAATTTATGATCAAATACTATGCAGATTTTAAAAGAAAGTTAAAATTCTCATAGCCACTCTGTGCAGAGGATTAGCAAAATTAATGACATTTGTTCAAATATGTGTGACGCAATGTGAAAAATCAAGAAAGAAAAAGGCATTCATCAAAGACAGGAAGAAATCCTTGAGTACACAAGGTTAGTAAAGGCAGGAGTAAGGTGTCAAGGAAAGAGTAAAGAGTCAATTGGTAGGTGAACTGGGCATTTGGAAATAACTCAAGTAGCAATTCTCAGGACTGGAAAGTGTAAAGCATTCCCTACCTGGTTGTATTTTACAGTTTTATAGTAGGCTGCACCTAGCAAAGATACACAGATCTATCTTAAAGCCCCAGGAACAAGCAGATTGAAGCCAGTGGTATTAGGTACAATGGGTTTTATTAATGACGTGTAAAATCTGCAAGACTTGAGTCTGTGTGCAAATTAGGTGGATAATGGAATCACAGTGTAAATAACATGTTATGACACATGCAGGTTACTTGCTGGTTCACAGCCGTTTTCTTGAGACATTTCTCAGTGCCAAGGTTTTTAATAGTTTGTATAATAAATTAAACATCCATGTTTAGATCTACCAACTTGGTGAGGTTGTTTTGATTGTGGTTTTTGTTATCAATAAGTTTCTGAACTGTGGAAAAAGAAATCCTAAAGTGTATGAGTAATTTGTGAAAAATACTAGAAAGACTAGAAAAAAGGAACTCCATTCTTGAAGTCAGGAATGTGGGGGTCTAACAAAACTATAGGACTTGATAGCTTTGGAAAAGGAATAGAAGAGGGTATCAGTAAATTATTTCTGAAAGGGAACATTTAAATATTTTTGGTAAGCGATTCTAACTAGTGAAGATACTGAATGGTGGCTGAGAGGGTAGAATATCAGCTCTCCACTGCTAATGTGTCTGGAGGTAAATGTGAGGCTGTATGGAATGATGACATTGGAAATTATAGATCTGAAAATTTCAGCACAGTGAATAACATTTTGAAGTTTAGCATGTCCTTAATTGCTGTCTTTATGTGATATACATATAGGTGTGGAAAACACGCTAGGCAAAGTGAAAGAGCTGGATAATCTATACAATTTTATATGTATGAAAGATTTACATCCTTATCCATGGTAACCACAGTTGAACAGGCAGTTTTCAAGGAAACGGTTTTCTGTTTGAAAATGCTATGTTGTCTAAGGTTTGTAATGAGAAACATATGTTTTAATCAAAAATCCCTTAGTAAGGGCCAGAAAAAGATCCAGAAAGGGCCAGAAATTATCCCAGAATGGCTAATTGCCTGGTAGCCAGGACACCTGCACAGCTTGAGAGTTTAAAGGTTCAATTTTTTACCCTGGTTGATTCAAAGACATGATATAGCCATTGGACAATAAGGTCAACCTCTCTCTCTCTCAATTTCACTGGGGCATTCAAGATTATATTAAAAGCAAACAACCCTGCAAGAAAATACATTGGGAGGCAGAAGTAGTTGAACATGGAAGAGGCAAGAAGATGAGTATAGGATTTATTTTGTTGATTTAAAATTGTTTAGAATGAAATAGTAGGAGTAATGAATTAATAAGCTGAGAATTGAGTTAATGACAGAATTTTTAGAGATGTCAGAAGAAAAGGTGCCAAAATTACAAGAACCAAAAATTGGGGGTAAAAAGAAGATAAACACAGGATTCAGTTAAAGTAGAACATTGCCAGAGTTTAGGCATAAAAATACATAAAGGGGAAATGCTCTTAATATTTATATACTAGTAAGTAATTAAGTGATATGAGTAAAATGTTGTGAAAAGGATTAAAGAATATGTGATAGTTAAAGGCTAAGTATAAGGACTCTAAAGCACAAAGGTAGCACCTGAGTTTTACTGTGTACTTAGTTACTGAGGTCACGTTTGTAAGCCTTTGCAGGTCTATTATTTAATTGCAAATGGGAAGCGTATGTACACCTGTGTGATTGTAGAAATTGTATATGTACGTTTGCACAGGATAGAACTGCATGTTTCGTTGAAGGATCACAGAGATATTTATCAGTTTATCCAAGTATAAAAAAAAGCTTGAACAAAAGGTCAGTTCCAGCTATGCTAGATACAGTCTACCTGCACAGGCAAACATAAAAAAAAAGGCATTAAAATTACCTTCTTCATTTTCTTTCTTCCTTTCATCACCCTGTCCACCCCCTCCCCAAATAAAGGCTCCTAGGCACATTAATTGCAGATCATTTGTCCTGTTAATGGGTCGAAAATCCACAGGGAACAATATATATCAGACAGTTTATCTAAGATTCAGTAACCTAGATATCTTGGCAGAGCTTTAAGATGTATTGTGGGGGGTAGGGGCGAAAAAGGAGAGAAAGAGATAGAGAGGTTTGTGCTATATACATCCTAGACAAGACAGAATTTAGACTATCTTATTATTTACATTTTCTGGCTCTAGAGGACATAGGTAAAATATTCAAAGCCTGTAGATGTATATACAGACACAAAGGGAGTCTTTTAGAGGCTCAGTGCTGCAGATGTAACCTTCACCATGCTTTTTTGAGGGCAGAAAGAGCTGGGTGAACAGCAGAAATCCTCGGGCACCTTGTTTGTGATTTGAGGACTTATTTCAGAAGACTGTGAAAGGTAAGGCTAGAAAAATCATCTTGGAATACCATACTTACAAGGGGAACAGTACCGATTGCCACTTTGCATAGCATTGGTGTGAGCCATCATAAACTCCGTTTTAGGAGGCTGACAAGCACTAGACCCTCTTAAGGACGATGTGGCAAAGACACTCTTTAAACAGAGACTGCAGAACTGTTCACACATTCATATTCTGTAATATTTTGATTGTATTTATTCACTATTGTTGATGGAAAGTTTAAAGTGACACAATTTCTTTTTAAATTACAGGGACGGGTTATTGAAACTGTATTGTAGAGGCAGTAATAGTTCTTGGGATTAAAATCTATCAAACAAGTTAACATAAATTTCACACTACGCACTTACAAGTAGTTTCTTTTATCTATGTGTCTTTTAACTGGTGTCTTTCTCAGTTATTGAACATTTCATAGTATAACTACAAGTACTTGAAAGGATTTTAGCATTCACTACAGAAATTACTGATTTTTAATATTGGTTATTTCATATCTATAAAACTAGCAGAGCCTTTGAGATTTTAAAATGAATTAATATTGAATTCAGTTTAGCATGAAAATAAATATTTGCAGGGTCTAGAAGATGTCAGTTTTCTTGATGGAAGAGTGTGGTAGGATTCATTTTATGAATATCACAACAATTCAGTTGTATCTAGGAATAATGTTTGTGTACTGTTGGTTTCAACTATTTTAAAGCTTTTCTTCTTGTTTCCAAAATTGCATTAGAAAATGTCTTTACTCCGGAGCATACTAAAAGTTTTACTCTAGGTATTTCTGCATCACTGAAGAACAGGAGTTCAACACAGAGCCAGAAGGAAAAATCCTTGAAAACTGTGCAACTGTATGACTGATAGAGTTTAAAAAAGGAAAGAAAAAAAAGTGGGTTCATTTTAGTTATGACTGGTAAGCTGTGAGCTGGTCTTTTATTCCCTGTGCTGTTACTGAATGATAATGGTTTTTATGTGTTGCTGGAAAGAGCAGTTGGAAAGGAGCCTAAAATGGAATGTTCAGGGCCTAAGAGATGAAATGCAGCTAGAGAAAATTATCTGAGAGAATAGCAGGAGATGTGACTTACATTAACTGAAAATTATGAATGTGATTTACATTAACTGAAGACCTAAACATCTGTATATATAAGTGCTTAGGGTAGCATGTTTTGAGTTGACTTCTAAGGCTGCAGGAACTCTTTATAACAGATCAGCCACTTCAATGTGCATGGTAGTTTGGGTTTGTGAGGAAAATTTCCATGAACTCTTCTGCTGTTTTACTAGGGATTCTGGAGGGAGCAGCTTCTGTAAATGTAGGCATTTGCAGCCCTGGATTGAACCCAAATTCATTTGAGGTTCATTTAAAAATCTAGCTGACTTGTTCAAATACTGCCTAGGGTGCTGAAGTTGTGTTTGATATAAAACTGGTTGAAGAGAAGAAAAAGGTGTCATGAAGCAACCTGCGAGTTACAGTGTATGGATGTTCAGAACCTGTGAAGAACAGACCTCTGGTGCCTCAAGACGAGGACACAATAACTAATGAAGCCGAACTCTGAGGCCACTTCTGAAGTCTTTGTATCTCGTGTCAGGCTGTGAAAGGGAGTTTGGGCTTCACTGGGAGAGGGATGGCCTCTGTGAGAACAAGCACAGGTTGCTGATGTGCACTACAGCCGGCCCCTTTTAAGTGAGGAAGGCTTGGTTTCTTGCTAATTCCCACCATCAGTTCAGATCAGTATAGATGCTAAACTGCAACTTGTCTATCGTGAAGTCATTGGAGAGAGATTTCAAAATCAAACTCACCCAAACTCAGAACAGCTGAAAAAATCACCGTCTGAGCTTACCAAGACAGTATATCCAGATTAAATGATTAGACATTAGTTAATGTTTTGTGCAAATGAGTTCTTGTTCTTTGAAGACCAGGATGAAACCCCTAGGTGTGCAATGAATAATTAGATTTGGTTGCCATTGATCAAAATTGATTTGAAATGTCAATAGGGAGACAAATGTTTAAATTAATTAGGTGCTTTTAATGAGAAGGAGTTCAGAAACAGTTAAAAAATTATATTTTTATCCATTTTTGCTAATCTGTAAGATTTGATGCTTGGTGAATGGATTTTACAACCGATAACTAATCTCCTGAGATAGCCACTTCTCTTGTGCTAAATTAAAGGATTAATGAGATTACTGCACTTTGTCATTCTGAAAGAATAGGCCTGTAGCTGATTAAAGCCACTGGGGAGCTCTGGCTACGTGTCCTTCACTTTCTGTGTCTGACTTGGGAACCTGAAGTCTGATTTAAGTGCTAAGCACCCACAACTGCAGCTGGAGACAGATGCTTTGAGGTGACAAGCGCTATACAACAGGACATCTCATACTGAGTTCACAAAATTCATAGAAATTTTTTAACTTAATCTCACTGTACATTTGTAAAATGGTGAAAAGCAAACCTACAGGGAGTTGGAAACATGCAGGAATCATTGTGAAGTTCTGGGGCTGCAGTGAGTAGTACCATAGTAACGCCATTGCAGAAGTGAACGGTTTTGTCCTCGGAGCTGGGTATGAATAGCGTGCAGCAGATGAAGTGTAGAGCTATACATTGAAAAATGAGTGGGGAAAAAGCACTGAATTTTTGCTGTGTCGTCAGCAGCAAGGGTTTTGAATCATCCATAAAGCAGCTACAGACTGAGCACTGAGTAGGGAACAGTTTGTGTGGAATAAGTAACTTGTCTTAATGTAATTAAAGATATCATGTCAGTTCACTGATAATCAAAGGTGAGGTTAAAGTTGTGCCCATCTTCACTTTGATATCTCCTGACTTTTGAGTGCCCGACTTTTCAGCTCTAGTAGTGTTCTTAAACCATGCTTTCATGTGTTACATACGAGGGAGGATCTGGTTTCACAAAGCGCAAAGTGTGGGTGCTTGCATTTTCCATCCTATTGCTGTGGTGGTGAGAGGAAGCTAACAGTCAAGAAGCCACTTGTGCTCCTCTCCATTTTTTGCTCCAGCATGTCTCTCAGTTTGGCTGCTTATTACTGAAGACATAACATGCTTTTGGGTTAAGCTCATCCCCTCTCTATGTTCTATCTGGGAAACGTTGTTCTGCTTACTGTAATAGACAGAAGCAAACCTGGTGGTGACCTGGAGATTAGAATATTTGCTATAGATGGTTTATGACTATAAACTTGGAGTATTATTAAGAAATATACTGGAAAGAAATCTAGAATTGAGCAATATGTTTGATGGAGCAAGAACACCTGAGCTCAAATAAATTTCACTTCAGTTTTAAAACTTAATGCTTATTGACGTGGGTTATTTTGAATAACAGAAAATAAAAATAGGAATTAAGTACCTAGTTTCCAGCTGAAAACATAAAAAAAAAAAAAAGAAAATCTTGCTGAAGGCATTCTGATATTTCAGAGTACAAGACTGCTTGGACCGTTGCCTATGGTGTGTGTCTTTTAGAGGAAGGTTACTGAGGGTATGCTGTGACCAAGGCAGGGGGGAAAAGCAGGGAAAGTTCATGGTAATGACAGCTCGGGAAAGGAACATTGTTTGGACTACACTGAAATTAAATTATGTCTCTTTGCAAGTACAGGATTCTGTAAGAACAGTCATATGTTTTGGTGAAACCGTTAAAAGTTGAATAATAGAAGAGAGACAGGATGCTCTTTTTCTGTTCTGAATCACTACTTTAAAAGCCTTCCCTCCACTCTGTGTGGTAGTTCAGAGTGTTCCAACAGAGCCTCAAAGACCAAACAAAAACACGTACTTGACTTCTCAAGGGAATCTTCCTCCTAGGCTGAGCATTTTCCATGAACTTTTCTGCTGTGTATAATAGAACTTCCACTGTATATGACTGCCTGGGCTGAGTCATACATAATTATTTTCTTATGCAATAGCATTAATAAATGTGGACGCACTGCTCTTGGTAAAGCTCAGGAGTGACTACCAGCTTTGAAAAAGCAGGCAAAAAATCTTACTATTTAAACATTCGTATCTCTCATGTCATCCTAATCTACAGTTCACCTCTTTAGTGTGAGAAAATTATGATGAGGTTGGCAGCCCTTACCCTGAAAAAGATTTAAAAAAAGGACTGAGGGGAAAGCAAAGATACTGCACTGGGGTCCCACCCGCTGAATGAAGGGATGAGGGTGGCTGAGCAATAGCAGCTGCGCAGAAGTAGCCTAGCGAGGACTAAGGGAGGACACTCAGACCTGGGACTGTCAGGGTGAGCTCCCTCCCTCACAGGCCCCTGGCTGCTTCACTAGGAACTATCCAGAGCCAGGGCCTGGCCTGGGCCCCACTGTGCTCAAGCGAAATCCACTGTCAGGAGTGGAAGTTCCACCTTGTGAAAGGGGAATTTCTCCAGATAATTTACAAAGCAGATGAACAAGGTTCCTGCTTTGAGGTTTATGATGGATATTTAGTATTATATCATTAAATATCCTATAGTACAGTGAAAAAAGGAATATCATGGTGAAAAAGTGGGAAAGGTAAAAAAATTCTACTGGCAGGAATTACATTAAACACAGTTGGAAGGAATACTAAGAGAAAAATCAACTTGTAATTGGCATTTTCTTTCATTAGCTGTTGAATGAAATCAGAGGTAAAAGAGCTGTCCTAAACTGGGACTGCAACAGGAGGGTTGAGAGCTAAAGGGACAAAGATGGTCTTCACAATAGGTGTGTGAAAAAAGAATCCTCCTCTTCCCCCTCACCATAATTTAAAAAAAAACCAACTGTTTTTTTTTTTTTTTTGTTTTTTTTTTTTTTTTGTTTTGTTTTTTTTTCACAAAGTCAGTGTATTTCCAGAGCTGGAAGCATCACACCTGTTCAGACGTGCTAATTGCACACGAGATTCTTTCATCAGATAGCACAGAGCGCTTTCTAATATTAGCTCACATTGAAACAAGTCTGCTTTTAAGCATTCACTCAATGGATCATGATACACTGATAAACTGAAAACTGCAAGCTAGATTCCCTGATCTCTATGTGCTGCTCAGGGAGTTGAAGGCTCTATGATCTTAACTGGGAAGATAAGAATTCCCCAGAGGCTGGCTGACCTGTGATGGGTAGCTCAGGAGCCAAATCTTGCTGTCGATTCCAGAACAGATCAAACCAGGGAATCAGGAGGCTGTCATCATATCCCTTGATAAGTTGTCTCATTTTCTTGCATGAAACAGTTCTAAATTTCATTGCAGATGGACTAGTTTCACGGTTTTAATTTTTCAGTCTTACCATAACTTTAACTTTTTAAATTGTGACAATAGCAGACATCTGAAAAAGTAAAAAAAGAAAAAAAAAAAAGGGTATCTGATAAACACTAGAAGTTAGTAACCCCACCTTTATATTTTTTTCATTTAAAAATGAGATGCTTGGGTCATAGATGTACAGTACACCATGGAGGATAAGTCTCAGACATTTTTGCTACTGTCCTTGAGTTTGAACATTGTCACAGGAATCCGGTGTGATTCAAACATCTGAAAAAGTTAGGCCGTTGTGGTCATCAAACTGTGCATTGCCCTGGCAGCTCTTGTGCGTGGGCAAATTTGTCTGCTCAGCCTGGTGACTGGCTGAGGCCCTTGATAGAAACAGCCTTCACTGTAAAACCAGTGTTTTACACATAGTGGGTGGACAGCCACATGAAAACAGCCATCCGGCAGATCAAGAGCCGTGATCCATGAGAGGCAATCTGGGGACAGAGGATGAGAGAAAGGTAGCTCTATTTTTGTCATGAAGGATGGTCACTTTTAATAAAGGACTGCTTTAAATACAGGACAAGCCTCTTGGTGTGGAACTCAGAAAATACTGAGAGTAAAATCTTTATCCTATGTGTCAGTAGTGTCCAGTCTTAGAGAACAACGTAAGAAAGGACACAGCTTTTGCCATTATGATCAGTAAAATGAGCTCGCTCAGTAAAAGGAGCTTTTCCTTCAATGGAGTGGTGGGAGAACTTCAGTCAAGCTGCCATTAAATAGCCTAGACCAGGAACTAGATTCACCTTTTCTTTTGTTTTGTTTTGGTTTTTTGTTTGTTTGTTTGTTTGTTTTTAAGTACTCTCTTAGATTGGTCTAATTGGATTTGTAGCCTCTTACAGATGCTGTATTTTTCCTTTACATGCTATTTTGAGAAAATAAAATTGCTAATAGTTGCCTTTTCTTAATAATCATGGCAAGATTTCAGAAAGGTCAGTGCAGGAAGTCTACGTTTCTTGCATTAAGCTGGTACTCAGGTACCATTTTAGGCAATTGGTAAGTAAGGATTGTAACATTAAGAAACAAGAAAAACAAATACCAAACGAATATTCTTTATTCACATGAAAGTTGAGCTAGCACAAACAGTTTATTTAAGTGCTTAATAATTACCCCAAAAGGCAGGAAGCATGTGTCATTACACGCTGCAAGGAACCCAAAAGGAGGCTGTGCTGGCTCTGTCCTCTATGTCCTTTCATGGAGGTGTATGGCTGCACGGGATTCACATACCATTCCAGCAAGAACTGCTAAAATGTACCTCCTTAAAACATAAAGCTTTACAGCAAAGCAGCTGTTTCTGCAGCATAGAAAAAAATTATTAACCCAAGACAAGGATTATTATACGAATAGTAAAGATGGGTAAGGAACTAATTGAACGGAAGAAGGAAATAGATTAGGCTGAAAAAGGAATTACTAATGATGTTTTGGAACGGCACCTTATTTAATATTTTCATTAACGACAGTACAAAAAATAAGCATAAACTAATGAAATTTGAACATATATTTGAAACTGGGACAAAGTTGACAGCAATATGAAAAAAGGACTAAAATTTTACACAGGAAGAATTTAGTAATATGAAGTCTGAAGTAATATAAGCACCATGAAATAAAGAAGTGTAAAGTCATGTTTTTGAGAACCAAGTTATTTTGCTGAAAACAAGGTGGTCCTCTGTTTGAAAAATAAATGGTACAGGAGAAAAAGGTTGGTAACAGCTTCTACTTCCTAGAGCCATAAGCAGCAAGGAAATCATAGTAACAGAACTCTGGCCACGATACTGTTTTCAAAAAATGCTAGCAGATATAGCAGAAAGTGAATGTCCCCTGCTGATGTTTCCTCAGTACCAATGCAAAGAATTTCTGCAGCTTTTCAAGAACCATGATATGGAACTGGACAGAGACAAATGACCCACTGTTATTAGAGAAGACTAATAACACATCTATGCCGAACAACCTAACCTAGTGAAAAAATCCCAATGATTGCTGAGTAAAGTTCAAATTCCACAACAGCTTTTTGAAGCCTAGGGCTGTGCCTAGGGTCCTGCTCAGACAAGCAGCAATACAGCTACACAGAGCCCAGGACTAAGAATCATCAAATGGTTTGGGTTGGAAGAGACCTTCAAAGGTCATCCAGCTCAACCCCCCTGCAGTGAGCAGGGACATCTTTACCAGAGCAGGTTGCTCAGGGCCCCATCAAGCCAGACCTTGAATATCTCCAGGGATGGGGCCTCCACTCACCTCTCTGGGCAACCTGTTCCAATGATCCACCACCCTCATATTGAAGAACTTTTTCCTAATATCCAACCTAAATCTCCCCTTTTCTAGTTTAAAACCCTTACCCCTTGTCCTATTGCTACATGCCCTTGTGAACAGTTCTCCCCAGCTTTCTTATAGGCACCTTTCTGAAACAGATTGGGTAGGATTTGTGCCTGTTTGCAATGGCTTAATGAAACTGAAGAAGTGCTGGCTGCCTGTGGAAAGTTTTGCAGCTGTTCCTGAAAGCTGCCTTTGCCCAGGCAGTTGTCAGGACGTAAGTATTAAGCCATGGTCTTCTGTCTGAAATGGGCAGCTCCCACGAGATAGTCCCAGCAGAGACAGAGCAGGTCACTGTACAGGAGTCTTGGTTCACAAGACACTGGAGGAGATCAGGAAATAACACTACAAGGTAGCTGGCGTCTCGTGATTTCACATTGCAGTCATTACCATAAGTATTCTTCACTAAGCATTTATCAAGTGAGGTGAAAGATTTTATCAAAATTAGTCTCTCTGATTTCCTTCTGTAAGGCAGAAGATCTCAAAGCACTTGACAGAAGCAGCACATATGAGTTTAAATGCAAAGTGAGTTTACTCCCACTATAGTGGGAGTAAACAGCAGGTGCAAGGCAGATTTTTTTCCTTTCCTTGGCAAGTCTGAAAGTTTCTGTGCTTCAATCCATACCTGAAGACATTTGTTTGCTAAGAAAGAAGTGTGAGAGCTTCTCCTGGTTTTTCTTTAGCACATAATTTGAAGCCATGATAGATGCAAGACTGCTGGACTTTGTTTCCCAGACAGACAATAGAGCAAATTAACATTGTCATCAAAAAAGGGACCAATTCCCTATAAATAAAATTAAAAGATAGAAGATTACTGTAAACAGTTTAAAGCTATTGCTTTCTTTATGAATATTTATACTGAACATTTATGCATGAAGGAGAGAGCTATAGGCATGCCACTTAGAGGTACAACTGTGACCAGAAAATTTATTCTTCATGCAGTTGTACATTACAGTGACTGCCAATGCAAATTGCTCGAAGGAGTATCTTGGAATGGTGTTAATCTTGTTCATATTTCAAGTAATTTTATTAATCAAAGTCAAATTCAACTTCTTGAAAAAGCTGAACAGATCTCAACAGGTCTGCCTTAAAATTAAGGGAAGTTTTCAGACATGCAGTTAGGATAGCGCAGCTGGCACTAATATTGAATATCAATATTATTCCATAACAAAAAACAAAGACCAACTCCTCTCCCCCAGTAGCATTTCTACAGCACTTTTTATGAATAAGATGAAACAAACCTGGTTTACAGGTCTCCAAAAGATAAATAAATAGTATGTTCCTCAAGCTATCTTCAAAACAGAAGGAAAATGTAAAGATTTAACATTTTGGCAAGGCTTAGTTTGCAACGAGAACAGCAAGTAAAACCTAGAACTTGTACGATATTTTTGTGATATTTGCCACAAAGACCCAAGGAGAAAGCACTGACAGACCTGGGCCCAAGGAATCCCAAGAACATCATTGCTTGTATAGCAGAAAGCCAACAGGTTTTGGGGGTTTTTTTTATCTGTCAGAGCAGATATTATAATAGAGCTGGATTAGAAATTGAGCTGAAATCTATACACCAGCTGCATGACTAATGCAAAACGATTTCAACTCTCTTGAGAACCACTTGAGTACCAGCCACCAGGAGGACAAAGGTTTATCTTTACGTTTTCTTATCCTTCCTAGCAATATCACCTTGGAGTTCTTCAGAAGAATCTGCGTATTTCTGATGTTGTTACCTTTATTTCTTTCAGGCTCAGAGATACTGGATCTGTAACAGGTATTCCATGGAAACTGAAAACTAAAAAAGCAATATTATATATACACCAAGGGAAAACAAGGCAGTAAATTTGGATTTTCTTCTAATCTAATAATCTGAGCAAATACTGAAAGACTGAGAAGCAGAAAAAAAAGAAACTGATTTACATATTCATTAAGTAATTTGTATAATCAGAAGATTTAAAAGGTCATTACTGGAACACCTGCCTGCTAACAGATGTAGAAGAATGAAGGCCAAAGAACACAGTTTTTATAAAGATGTTGATAGATAAACAGTTGGCAGATCTACAGATACCTGCTGTGGCAGCGTTAAGTCTTTTTGGCTCAGGCTACTGTTGTGGATAAGGTAAATCTTTTGGAATTCATGAATCCACACACATACTGACTTTCCTGTTTCAAAGCCTGACAGTTGCTTATGAAGAATTTGCTTGCTTTTAAATACCAACAGCTAAATACGCTTTCATCCAGCAGGAAAGTATTATGCACCAAGGTCAAGTATGAATTTGATGTAAAGCAGGATAAAGGTAGTTCATTGCACTTGATGGAGCAGATACTAGAAAAAAAAATCTTACAATCTCTTACCACAGAGTAAAAAACAGCACGGTAGATGCTTGTTTAGATAGATGGGGGCACAGCACTGTGCACAAATCATAATCAAGAATGAGCTGTCTGTCTTAATTTGGATAAATTTGTTAATTCCCCTTTCAGTGCCATTCAGTAACACTAGAGACATCAATAAGTCATTTGCATAGACAAATAGTGAGAATCACCTCTTAGTTGTAGATAACTAAATGTTAGATATCCATGTGTAAGCTGGTCACAGTATGCTACTTCTAGTCTGCGGCTCAATCTCTTTCTGGGGATTCTTGTTAGATCTCCTTCTAAAACAGTGTTATGAGCTGCGCTGGTTTTGGCTGGGGCAGAGTTAGTTTTCTTCATAGCAGATGTTATGGGGCTGTGCTTTGGATTTGTGCTGGAAACAATGTGGATAACACAGGGATGTTTTAGTTACTGCTGAGCAGGGCTCACACAGAGTAAAGGTCTGCCAGCAAGGAGGCCAGGGGTGCACAAGAAATTGGGAGGGGACAGAGCTGGGACCGCTGACCCCAGCTGACCAAAGGGATATTCCACACCACATCATGTCATGCTCAGCACTAAAACTGGGGGGGGGTAGGTGGG
>NW_010314124.1:15361-55268 GCF_000700745.2 Antrostomus carolinensis
CATCTCATGTCATGCTGACCACTAAAACGGGGGGGGGGTAGGTGGGCAGGGGGGGCCTCTGCTGAGGGACTGGCTGGGCATCATTCAGTTGGTGGTGAGCAATTGTTTCCATTTGCATCACTTGTCTTTCTAGAGTTTTACTTTCCCCTCTCATTTTTTTTCTTGTTTCCTTACATTTTTTAAAAATTATTATTTCTTTTTAATTATTAAACTGTTTTCATCTCAGCCCAGGAGTTTCTTTCTCACTTTTACCCTTATGATTCTTTCCCCATCCCACCGGGAGCGAGTGAGTGAGCAGCTGTGTGGTGCTTAGTTGCCAGCTGGGGTTAAACCCCACCACGAGCTTAGACATCTCATTTACAGATCTCTCAGTTAAGGCAAAATAACATTCTGCAATCAGGACTCTATTACTAGTTTGAGGAGAGCATCTAGTTGCATTAAGAAAATTTAATTGGATGCTTACATGTCTGTATTATCTGCATCATTAGTGTTAATTTATAAAAATAGCTAAATATAAAACAATTTAACTTACGTATTAATCAAGTATTTGTCTAATAGCTAGGGCATTTCCCCTCCAGTACACTTGCCACTGAATCACATGAATATTCAAGTTGGGAAGAAGCTCAGGAGATAATCTGGTCCAACCCCTGGCTCAAGCGGGGCTAACTTCAAAATTATGACACAGTGGTCAGGGTCCTGTCAGTCAAGTTCTGCACATCTCCAAGGATGGATGTTCCACAGCCTTTCTGAGCAACTGTTCCTGTTCCATTTCCAGTTTCAATTCACTCTCGTAATGACTTTTTTTTTTTTCTCATGTCCAGCAAGAATTTTTCTTGCTGCAAGTTGTTTCTGTTGTCTCATATTCTCTTCATATGTACCTCTGAGAAAAGTCTTTTAGGTCTTTTCTTATTCCTCATCCAGGCAGGTGAAGACAGCAAGATCACCCTTCTGCACTTGCCTATGCAGGTATACAGGATTAGTCCATTACAGGTAGAACATGTGTCTTTGTTGAACATCATGAGAGTTGTTGATCCTTAAGTCCAGCTTGTCAGGATCTCATTGAGTGAAACAACCCTGTGGTGTGTCAACCACTGCTCCCAAGTTGGTGTCATTTACCAAAAGACTGAGGTTGCATTTCATCCCATCGCCCAAGCTCTTACTAAAAACGTTAAAATGCTACTGGCAACAGGATCGGCCCTGAGGAATGCCACCAGTAATTAGCTTTCAATCTGACTTTATAGCATCATTATTCTTCAAGTCTGATGGTCCAGCCAGTTTCCCACCCACCTTCTAAGTGCACCCATCCAGTCCACCTCTCTCCAATTTGGCTGTAAGGATGGATACTATACAAGCCTGCTTAAAAGTCTTCACTAAGGACAGGAAAGATGACATTCTCTGCACTCTCTTCTTCCACAAAAGGGAGGGAAAACAGGTTGGTTAGACAGAGTTTGCCCCGGTGAATTAATGATGGCTGTTGTCAATCACCATTTTGTCCTTCACATGTCTCAGAGTCACATTAATTTTCATAACCTCTAGGAATTCCCAGGGACTGAGGTTACATGCTACCTCAATCTCAAAGTATATAAAGTACAATTATTATTTGCTTTATAAAATATACTGATTTTACATCCCCCCCAAATAAGACATTTTCATACAGAATAACCTCTTTACAGCTGTTTGAAAAAATCTTTACTTTTACATGATTTCTATACACACTTTTATACATTTTGCCTGCTTCAAATGTACAGAATAACAGAAAACAAACTTTAACTGTTAATAAGTTTACAAGATAATATTTTTTTAAAAAACAATACATCTTCCTTCCTTTCATGGCAAAAGCTTCCGCATGGTCAAGGATTCAAAAATTCATCCAAAATTTTCAGAGATGATTCATACAGGATTCTGAAATGGCATAAACCAACGCATAACAGGATTAGATATGCTAAATGCTAAATCAATCCTTGACTATTTGATTCTCAGAGCATAGCTACCCCGCATGATTTCTTTGACAAGTTATTCCATATTAGTTTAAGTATTAAAGATGCCTTTACAAATTACTTTTTAAATAGCTGGGGTTTTTTTTTCTTTCAACTTTTCCATTTTTCTGCTGATCATCTCTAGCTATAGTGTAATCTACAGCAAGCCAGTTTAAATTACTATGTCAATGCAAGCACATTTTCTAATATTTCATCATCTATTTAAAAACCCCACTTGTTTTCTTCATAGCACTTCTACTCTTTTTTCAAACATATCAAATCCTTTACCAATAATTCATACTAAGGCCACTTCTCTTTCTTTTACTTTCTTCCTTTCTCCCTCATTCTTCTTTCTTCTTCATTTTTCTCCTCACCTGTGGCAAATTTTTCCTATCCTGAGCTTTCTATCTTATCCTTATTAGCAGCTGCCTCCTTCTCTTAGTCCCTTTCTGACTCTTTTGTCTCACATTACTCCCTAAACAATCTCAAAGGTCTGCTCTGAATTTTCCATTTGGAAGGCCCTTTTTATTTTGAGATTATTATGATTGAGATCAGCCCTGCAGAGGACTTGGGGGTACTGGTGGATGAAAAGCTGGACATGAGCTGGCAATGTGCGCTTGCAGCCCAGAAGGCCAACTGTATCCTGGGCTGCGTCACAAGCAGTGTGGCCAGCAGGTCCAGGGAGGTGATTCTGCCCCTCAACTCTGCTCTGGTGAGACCCCCACCTGCAGTACTGCACCCAGCTTTGGAGTCCTCAGCACAGGAAAGACATGGACCTGTTGGAGTGGGTCCAGAGGAGGCTACAAAAATTATCAGAGGGATGAAACGAACACCTCTCCTATGAAGAAAGGCTGAGAGAGTTGGGGTTGTTCATCCTGGAGAAGAGAAGGCTCCAGGGAGACCTTATCACAGCCTTTCAATAAAAGTGAGCCTAGAATGAAGATGAGGACAAACTTTTTAGCAGGGCCGTTAGCAACAGGACAAGAGGTAATGGTTTTAAACTAAAACAGGGTAGATTTAGACTAGATATAAGGAAAAAATTTTTTACAATGCAGGTGGTGAAACACTGGCACAGGTTTCCCAGAGGTGGTAGATGCTCTGTCCCTGGAAACATTCAAGGTCAGGTGATGGGGCTCTGAGCAACCTGATGTAGTTGAGGATGCCCCTGCTCATTACTGAGTTGAGTTGGACTAGGTGACCTTTGAAGATCCCTTCCAACCCAAACCGTTCTATGATTTTCTTGCATTCCTTGACATAATCACTCATCTAGCCTTTGTAGTTACATTCTCATGCAACTTAACACTGCTCTAAAATATCCTCAGAAGACAAAAATGGGCACTTTGTTCTCCTTTTAAAACTATTTCACTGTTAACCACTATAAACTTTATCCTTCATGTTACTTTTGTAAGAGATTCTGTCACCTGTGTCTCTCAAGCGTTTTTTTTCTCCATATTTTTATTGTTATTATCTTAGACTGATGCCCCAAAGAAGCAAGATTAGTCAGTCATTAACCGTGACGAGTTAGGGCATTCATCATGAGACCCAGACCAAGACCTCAAATTAAAGAGGCACGTCTGCATTTTCACAGCAGTATACTGGATGTCAGGGCTCCCTGAATTCAGACTGCAATGGGTGTGTCACATGCTCCTCTTTATAGTGCTATATCCTTTAAGTCATGATGGAATTTAGCTGTCAAAACAAGCTAGCATTATAGTGTACAATAAAATTAGTATAATCTGTTAAGTATTGTGGTTTTAATCACAATGTTACTTTGCATAAATTTTATTTAATTAGAATTTAAGGCTAATAAAAGAATATATTTTTAACATTGGACCATGTACTAGCAGCACATTGGACAACAAGCTGTCATCTGGAATAGCTGTACACATCCCCAAACATTCAAATTTGAGTCAGTTTTACCAGGTGCCTTTCTAGTGAACTTTTAGATGGGTGGCAGGCAATTCATTCACAAAGTTATATTGCAAAACAATTCAAAAATCATTATTTACAGATGCAGTGAGATGGCAATGAAGAATTTAGGAAGCTAGCTAAGTGATATTACTGCAGAAATATCTTTCAGCACAGCCATTAGCTAAATTTAAATTCTAATACACATATATCAAAATATTAATTAAAGTAAATACAAAATATTAAGTCAAAGGTATTATTCTATAGCACATTTACTTTTATAGAGCATGGAACATTTCTCTCTAGCTTCTAAATCACTGCATTGACAGCTTTATTTGCATTGTTTTGCTAGGCATAAAGATTTGCATTTTATAAACTAAACTAATGTGTGTGCCATTACTCTTGAGGAAATTCTCTCAATATACAATATGTTGTCCAGAATTTTTAAGTGCACTGTACAGCATTTTTGAAATAATAGACCCACAGGGCCATCTTAAACTGCTAATTCAGCTGAAGAGGGAAGACTAAATTACAACAAAAAGTTTTGCTTCTGAATTAGTGCAACAATTCCTTGTTGTTTAAGGGCAGCACTTTAATTACTACACCAGACAGCATTTTTACTTTTTTCTCTCTTTGCTAATATGTAATAGATTACTTCTAAGTCTAAATTTAAGATGCTGGCACAGAACGCGAAGTCTTTTGGGAAATTAAAGAATGTCACTATTTCCTGGGTATTAAATAAAATAATACCTCAAGGAGTTATGAGATAATGCATTCAGAAGGAAAAAGCAATAATACTATTAAGAATGAGTTAAAAAACCAGTAATATATTTTAGCACGCATCAGTGCAGCCCTGTGTGTTATAAGATTGTGATCAAATTAATGATCAAAGATCTAGCTTGCAGCATACTGTAACTAAAATTTGGGGGTTTGGTAAGAGGAATAGGATGATAAAATAGTTTACAAACACCAGGGCACATTTCAGACTGTATATAATCACATTTTAGTTCCACATTAGCACACCAGTACCAGAGCACTAAAAATGGCATGTCAGAAGACACTAACTAGAGGCCTAGCCTGGTCCAACATTACGTCTATCTGAGAAAGTGCAAACATGCTGTAAATTAGTCAAGCAAAATCTAACCACTGAAGAACTTCCTCCTAACCTTTTTTCAGCGTGAATTCTTTTACTTTTCTGGAGAGAAAAAATCCCCAACCTACCTGTACAAATATGAATCCTCCCAAATTCTGCAAAGCTGTGTGATAGCTTCTGAGTTTTGTTGTCATATTGCAATTCTGATCCTTTTAAAAAATACTTATCATCATGTTTGTATTCCTAATATTTTAATTTTATCTAAAACTATCTCTTGGTGTTGTATTATACAAAGGTAGCCATTCATATATCATGAAATTAAAATACTGTGTAGTACCTTATGCTCTTCATCTGCCCCAACTTCTAGGTTGATTTGTCCCTGTTCACTGGGCAGAGATGATCATGTAGATTCATAAAGCAATTATCTGTGTTCTTACTGAAATTTATAGTCAGTAGTGCACTCAGATGGCACCAATTATTCATTTTAATGTGCCTATTTATTTAATCATGTTAAGATTTGCTTTAATGTCTCAGCCTTTTCCACTGGCTTGATTAAAAGAAGTCCAAACTGAATCATGATACTCTGCTGCTCGCCTTTCTTTTCCAGATCATTATTATTATTTTAAAAAATATTCTAGTAGAACACTTGGCAACCCAACGTTAAATGATTTCATGGGAAGAAAAAATTGGGTTTTGTTTATTTTTCTTTGGTTTTGTTTCTAAGTTAGGTCCAAACCAAAATAAATTTGTTCACAGCCAAGCAACTAATTAAAACAATCTACCCAGGTAGCAGTCACTCTGAGTGTTAAAAATCCAATTATGTAGTGATATTTTTTTAAAATAAAATATTTTTTGGTTCTTTATCAATTTTATTTTACATGAGCACAGTGTCCTCTGTGGAAACTCTCAAAGTCTTGACAGCAAAATTTCTGTTTACTATTTTCTTTTGTCAGACACGAAATAGAAGTGAAGGGTGCACTGGTTTTTGTGGGGATTTTTTCCATAAAAAAAAAAAAAAAAAATCTCATTTGTGATGGTACATAACTGAAATGGCTTGTATATATTGTAACACTTTCTCGTCTTGTTCTTAAGATTATATATCTATTTAAAGAGAGTTGCATAATACCTTTTTGGCTGTGATATAGGAGCAGATTTAAATGAATGAATGCATATTTTGTTAGCAACCACACAGCTACTCTATTGTATGGTCCCAAATATCAAGCTTTTTTTTTTTTTTTCCCCCTGGAAAAATCCAATTTACCTTCTGCACTTCTGAACCAATTCCAAATGAATATTTACTGTACAGCCCTAGTTCTACCACTGCCAGAACACTTAGTGCAGTTGAGCTTCTTGCTACAACTCAAGTGCAAACTCTAAGGATTTTAAGTATCATAATAGGGAAGGGGTATAGCTCATGTGGCCTCCTCTTATTTAGTAGCATCTCAGAACTTTAGTATTGACTTTAAAATCAGTGACATCAGTTCAGTCATAGCAAAGCTGCCAAAGGACTATGCTTAGTCATTACAATGCCAGAGAACAAAATGCCTCAGGCTGGTGATCCACCAGAAGAGTATGCTGGTGCTGTGGAAGGGTGCTTAAGTCTGAAGGACCATGCAAGAAACTTAAGTAAAATCACAGAATCACAGAATGTTGGGGATTGGAAGGGACCTCGAAAGATCATCCAGTCCAATCCCCCTGCCAAAGCAGGAACCTAAACGAAATTACACAGGAAGGCGTCCAGGCGGGTCTTGAATGTCTCCAGAGAAGGAGACTCCACAACCTCCCTGAGGTTGTGGAGAGAGTTTGTTTTGTTTTGTTTTAAAGTCTGTCTACTCCACATCCATTGCTTGATGAAATAGTAAGGATCATCAGTTTGAAGAATTAAAGAATGCAAGGGCCTCTGCATGTTCCGGCCACTGTGGTGAATTAATAATTTTCTCAGTATTGTTGGATGAACGTCCATCACTACAGTCTTTTTTCTTCATATTCTGTTTGTGCTTTTTAATGTCTACTTTGCATGTTTTCTAATTCCATGGGCAGTTCAACAACAATAAGCAGAAATCAAATGTTAACAGATTTTTAGACTTAAGCAAGTTTGAGACATTTAAGGCTAAAGCATGCATCACAATCGTCTACCTTAGGCAGGTCTGAAATTGTAATGATTGAAAACGTAATGTTGCCAATCACTTCCAAGAAACTTATCCCAAAAAATCTAAAAGTCAATCAGATATGGCAGCAAAATCCCCAAAAAGAGAAAATAAAATCACTTGTGGAAAGGTCTTAAAGTCATTGTTATATTCAGTTAAATTTTTACCATCTGCATAAGTGTGGATTCATATGTTTAATACCAAAATGTGGGAGAAAAATTTCCTCGTAATAAGAAACAGTAAACAGACCACTTGCTTTGTTCTACACCAGCTGCTAACAGAACTGATTTTCAGGACCAAATCCTGTAAAATACAGGATCAAGTCATAACACATTCAAATTAAATGCAAAAAACCAAAGTAAATATGTAAAGATTTCAATCACAGCAAATGTATGGGCAGAAAATTTAATACTGTGCTGGGCTCACAATTGTTCTACCCACTATTTTAAACCTTGCAATTGTTCAGAATGCTCTAACTTTATGATTTAAGTACAAAACACAGCCAATTATTGCAGAGAAGGTATAGAATAGGTTAGTTAGTGTTCATTTCCCACAGCACATTTACCTTCCAGTGCTACTACATTCTTCCGTGGCAGTATCCTTGCATGTTATCAGCTTCTTTTGAAGGACAGTTGCAATATCCTTTAGAAGTGAAGTTTTGTGCTTACCTATTTGAAATAAGCTTATGATGAAAAGTTGGACAAAAATAATGATTTATCAAAAAAACCCCTGCATATTTTCATCAAATATTTTTTTAACATGAAAGATCATTTAATGAAAGATTAGATATTAAATTAGACTTTCACTGTCCTTGATTAATTACTGTGTATTTCAGCAAATCAGAAAAAGAGATGGACCCTATGAGTTCACAAACAGTTGTATTTTCAAACTCACTACACAAAGACTGAAAGTCCAAAGCTTAACAACATAATTTACATGTGATATAATGTTAAATCCTGTAGAAAAATGGTAACTTAACAGGATGAGGAAAAATGCCTGTTGAATTGTATACGAACTCAGCTTTCAAAATGTAGCACATAAAAAAATAAACAAAAATTGTTTGACTGACCTTTAATTATAATCACAATGCAGACAGTAGCTGTTAGACTAAAAATCCCTTCAATTTCTTCAGAGAGAATGCATTCCATTAATTCATTTAAAAATGACCTAAGGAAAAGTAAAGCAAAAATATGGTATAAATCATGGGTTTTTTTCAAAACAGAACAGAACACAGGTTTGTGATTATGCTGCCCTGCCACCACAGCTTCAAAGATACATGCGGGACAAAGCAGTGGTTCTTGGGTAACTGAAGACTTCATGCTGCTTCTGGAACTGAGAATATCTGAGTTAGCAGAATGGTAAATTGCTTGGGAAGAAAATAAAGCTTGTACACAGAATAAGTAACTGTTAAGAGAAATTAAGAGCTCGTGGACTATTTGGGGAAAATCGATCTGTGAAAAAACTACTGGTTCTACTGGAATTTGAGTAATTTGTATTGAAATCTCTAACTTCAATTTCTACTGAAGTTTAAAAAAATACATTCTATGACTCCAATGAATTGTTAGTAACTACTTGTGCCCTTAAAACTACCACTACTTGTAGCCTGATTGGAAACGAGTTTAATTAACACTTCAGTTTAAAAGGCGTATCTCATAAAAATTAAAATAGATAGATTTCCAATTACAAAACAGTGAAGAACATTTATAACTAAATATAGCCCCAAAACACTTCCAAACTACATTTTAGATATTGAAAGTATGGACAGACTAACAGACTCAAAACAACTGTTCATTGTAAATTCTGTGATAAAAACTAATGCTATATGTATCTTAACATATATCTTGTGTGTTCACAGAACAGAAGCTCACATCAGATTCTGCAAAGGCTTTAGCTTTGGCATGGAAAGATGATTATTTCTGGGATATTGAATGATTTACTGGTTATGGCCTATCAATACTGGTTAATAAAAGACAACAGCCTTAAAAGTAGTCTCAGTCCTGAGGCACCAGTGGAACCACATGTAAATTATCTCCTCACTTAGATTTTCTTTGCAGCAAAATATGAATACTAGAAGACAGATACATCTTTATCAAAGTACTTATATAGAAACAATCTGGTCCAAACTAGCAGTTTTCTCTGTCAAGAATGGACAAGATTCTCCTTAATCACTACAAGAAAAAGTTTCAGAGGACTTCATTGAATTTCTGCACCTCTTTTCAAAAGAGGTGTGTAAAATAATTGCTTCACCAAAAGAGAGCACCTTGATGGACAGCTGCTGCCTCATAGAAGAACAAGATTTGGATTAGGAAGTCTATTGCTGGACTCTCTGGAATCCTTTGTTTCACAAGTTCAGCTAGAACTCGAGAAGGAGTGAGAAGAAAAACAAAAACCTCATGACAGCAGACAGTTATTCTGTGCCTGTCGGATGAGGAAGTTAAGAATAGAAGTTAGTTGTGATAAGTCATGGAGAATGACAGGATTTCTAAGGAATACACATTAGCCCCTTGATCATTCAAAATAACTCTGGTGTGTACAGTCATGTAAATAAAAACTGAATACAAAAAAACTAAGCAAAGGAAGATAATGAAATTCACTGCAATTAAAGGATTAATGCTATTTCTGGTAAATATTTTGTCTCATCTAAATACCTCTATATTGAGGGGATTCATGTTTGTAAGTATCTTATGAAAGAAGCAAGCCAAGTTGTATGATTAAAGAATTCATTTAGATGGACAGCATTGTAAATAAGAAGCACCCTTAGAAGCAGTAAAAAAATTGGAACCAACTCCCTCAATCAATTCCTACAAGCAGTATGTCAAGAGAAAGGGATTATTAAGTAGTGCAGGTAAATTTAGTAAGCATCTAGTTCCTCAAAGTTTATTTGAAATTAGAAATTAAAACTTTATTGACACAAATAAACTGTTCCTTACTAGCAACAACCTTGGACAAATTAACATAAAAACATTTACCTGACAACATTAACTGACTTCATAATTATGGCCATTAAACTGTTTGAAAGAGGAGGAAGATCTGAAATAGTCTTTGGTATAGTTAAGTCTCTTTCACTGGAAGCCTAAAAAAGACAAAAGTCAACAACTGTTATAGATCAAGAAATATATGTATGCAGAAAACATCAAAACAAATCTCTGTTTCAATAATTACACTAACCAAGACCTATCCTTAAACAATTAGAAGAAACATGCAGATGTTCTTTAATCCAATAGTGTTGTGTCCAAGTAAACAAAACAAATTTAAATTAGAAAGGCTAAAACTAAAATAAATAAAAAGTATTTGTATCAAGGCAAATATTCTCCATAGTTGTTCTGAACAGAAGTTTCATTTAACTGCGTTGTTGGTTACTATTCATAAAGGCACAGCCTACTAAACACAAATGAGTAGCCTTTGCGTCTCCAAGTTTAAGTGCACATACGTAATTTCTAAAAATAACTCAGGTGACCGTGATTTCCTGATTCTCTGTGTCGATCTTTTTGGTTCTGAACAGCATGGTAAGTATTTAGCTAGAACTAAGTTTTTATTTACTAGTACAATAACCTGGGGGCAGGGAAACCCCTAGCTCAGATGACTTACTGCAATGAACATTCATAATCCATGAGTATGGATCTGCAGCATGATTCAAGACCATAAACTTTTACACTGCAGCATCTGTAAAGACCATGATCTCATCCCACAGTCCCTCAGCTGATACATTAATATTTTCAAGTAAATCTCTGGCATTGTTGCAGTTTCTGACTTATTTAGCAACCACAGTAAGAGTACAGCCCCTTCTAAAGAACCTCTGCTCTTCCTTGCTAGATCTCAAAGCTTCCAATCTTACTAGTCATATTTGCTCCTAACACTACAAGCACCAGCAACATGTATTGGGAATGGTGACCTTCTCCTTCAAGGACAGTAATGGTTCCTTGGACTTTTAACACATACAATAACCTCTATCTATATATTCTTTTCAGTATCAGAGTTTCTTTCTTTGCTTTCCAAAGAAACTCAGATCAGATTGGAAATCCTCCAGACAAAAAACAGAGGAACAAAAAAACAGATGTGGTATGAGAAATGGATCTGTACAGAAGCAGAAAATGCTTAAGTGATCAGTGCCAAGCAAGACATCAGCCTGGTTTGGAACAGGATTACAGAACCTTATGGGACAGTTCCAAGAATAGGGAACTGGAATCTTTCAGAGAGTGGTTCACTTCTTAAATTCCCTAATGCTGGGTAAGATGAAATGAGGTGGGTTTAGAACAACCTCTCTCCCTCCTCCTTTCCCTGGGCTTTTATTGTTGAGCACAACATTGTATTGTAACAGAATATGTCTTTGATCAGTTTGGGTCAACAGTCTCAGTTGTGACCCCTCTCAACTTCTCATCCACCTGCAGCCTGCTCACTTTTTTTTTAGAGCAGGAGATGGAGGGAAGAGAGAAAACCTTGATGCTCTGCAAGCACTGCTCAGCAGTAGCCAAAACTAACTGGTGTGCCCTCACAGAATCCCAGAATGTTAGGGATTGGAAGGGACCTCGAAAGATCATCTAGTCCAACCCCCCTGCCAAAGCAGGATCACCTACAGTAGGTCACACAGGAATGTACCACACGGATTTTGAATGTCGTCAGAGAACGAGACTCCACAGCCTCTCTGGGCAGCCTGTTCCAGTGTCCTGTCACTCTCACAGTGAAAAAGTCTTTCCTTATGTTTACATGGAACCTCCTATGCTGCAGCTTGCACCCATTGCCCCTTGTCCTACCAGTGGACATCACTGAGAAGAGCCTGGCTCCATCCTCATGACACTCACCATTTACATATTTCTATACGTTAATGAGGTCATGCCTCAGTCTTCTCCAAGCTAAAGAGACCCAGCTCCCTCAGCCTTTTCTCATCAGGGAGATGCTCCACTCCCATAATCATCTTCGTGGCTCCGTGCTGGACTCTCTCAAGAAGTTCCCTGTCCTTGAACTGTGGGGCCCAGAACTGGACACAGTGTTCCAGATGTGGCCTCACCAGGGCAGAGTAGAGGGGGAGGAGAACCTCTCTTGACCTACTAACCACACCCCTTCTAATGCACCCCAGGATGCCATTGGCCTTCCTGGCCACGAGGGCACAGTGCTGGCTCATGGTCATCCTGCTGTCCACCAGGACTCCCAGATCCCTTTCCCCTACACTGCTCTCCAACAGGTCTGTCCCCAGCCTATACTGGTACATGGGGTTGTTCTTTCCCAGATGTCAGACTCTACACTTCCCCTTGTTGTATTTCATTACATTTCTCCCTGCCCAACTCAGCTGTGTTTTAGCCACAGATTTAAACCACAGCACGATAGGGATCACTGAAAAAAATTAATTCCTTCCCAGCCAGACCCAGTACAAATACACATAGAGAGAACACCTCAAAAACCGTGTCACTAATATACAACACTGTCTAATTTCTAAATTCTTCTGTCAGAGGCACATAGTGAACTAAGTAGATGCACTGTAGTATGAAATTATGGCAAATAAAATTTCCTGTTTGTTCCATGCCAGCACACACAAAATCTTGATCTGCAGTACAAAGATCACACTTTCTGAACATAGCTCTACTGTTCCAGCATAATGTTTAAAAGGCAGTAGGTGTTTTAAAAAAAAAAAAAAAAGTCAGCATTAACTTTACCTTCTGTAGCACATAATTTATCTCTGCTACTATAGCAGCCAGGAGAGTAGAGAGTACACCTTGGTGAACTGCTGGGCAAGATGAATGCCAGCACTGGACTGCAAGTATAAATTCTCCAAGAGGCATTTGAATAGAGTGAATCAACTAAAACCAAAGAAAAACAGATCATTGTTTTCAGATTGCTTCAGTAAAATTGCAATATTTCATCAAGCTTCTCTGTGAAGAAGTACAGATCACAGCTTGAAAGCTACTGGGGTATTCCAGTCACCTGGGATCAGACAGGCAGTCAGCAACATACTTCAGAAGTCTACTCATAAGATAGAAACAAACAAAACAATGCTTGTAACAAAAAAGAACTGAAATGTTTTTCAGAAGTCCTGAAAAGTACACCATCAAATTTTCCAGAGTGATCCACCCATCTCACTACTATCTAGCCTCTGCTGTAAAATACAGGAAGCTAACTTTTCTGTGAAGATTGGAGGTTTTGAAGAACTTTAGGACATCATACATATTTTGAAGCTGATATAATTCAGGCTGAAAGAAATAAATAAAATAATGACAATTTCTCCTCCCTCCCAAGATCATAATATATATAATCAAATTCTTTGTTCTGGATTGAGAACGTTCATTTAATTACAGATAAGATTAATAACCTATGAGTTATTAATCTTATCTGCAATTGTGGGTAGTTCAGGATCATCAGTAACAGAATGCATTGTTCTTCAATTTACTAGTTTTTCTGTCATGATGAGACCAACAATGGGCAAAAAAACCCCACTGGTAATGAGGAAATTTAAAAAATTTAATCAGATGTCAACTCGTATAATAACCTCAAAGTATCTAACACATTTACATAAAAATATGGATTCATCTACATATTAGGTAGCAATTTCAAGTGTAATATGGTACCTGAATCCCTTCTTCCTGTTGTTTCTTGAGTCTACGTGCCACGCATTCTAAAGCTTTCTGGAAGACGGTCTGTACAGCATGGAAAAGATTTGCCACTTCATCCGTCTCAGTATTTGCAGTTAAAGAAGCTTCAATAATTTCTTTTAGAGCATACAATAACACTGGAGCACAAAAGCCACCTCTCTCTAGAGAAAGAGATAAATACCACGATATAAAAATTGTAATGAGATGTTCTACAGGTACAATCTTAGAATGAAACTCAGTTATATACCATAAATAGCTAGACTTCACAAGTGTAGAAGATACATTTCATTTCTGAGCACACTTAGCTGACATTTTCATACAGTTAAATCAATATTTTAAGTATAAATCCAGTGTTCCTTCCAACTCTTGAAGTATAGGGATTAAAATTGTAGATTTCTTCAGGAATGGAGCTCTAATTCTGTCTGCACTGTAGACATTTCCAAATGTGAGCTAAATTTAAATAACGCTACAATGTTGTCTTCTAAGGCATACTGAGATATATATATATATATATATACACACACATATATCAACATATATATACCATTTTATATATATGTTAAAAACCACTTTATATACATATATAAACCCCTGATTTATATAGTAATAACTGGAATCTAAGAGCAAGAAAGAAATATTAGTTATCAACAGTGACATGGTTCTGGGTTGTTCTCTGCTTGTTTTCAACTTTCTAAGAAGCTGCTGTGATCATTTACCATATTATTGCTACTAGCTAGCATAAGTTGTAAACATCATTTTTTCAGAAACAGATCCCAAAATGCTAAAAGCAACAATTCTGCTCGTATAAGAAAAGTCAGATAAATATATATGGAGATGCCAATGTTAGTATGAAATATTGTACCTGTTTGTATAACTGAAAGACCCATATCCAAAAGCTGTGCCTGAAATGTGAGATTGCCAAGGCCGACCATTATGACATCTTTACATACTGTCAGGTAGGCCTAGAAATGAGATGCAGAAGTATAAAAGAAATAAAATTTATATAAAGTAACTGTCCAGTAAAACCTAAAAATAATAAAACTACAAAATCTTAGCCAAAAGCTGGTGCATCTACTTGGAATTACTCAGTTTGTAAACTCTGAAAAGCAGCAGTTCCCAACAGTTCTCCAAATGCTTAATTGCCCTTTTCTCCAGCAAAAGTTTTCTCAAAAGGCAGTAAATCCTCTTTTTTACTCAGTCTCAGATCAGAAGTATTGATATTTAACGTTTACCAAAGCAGAATATGACATCTCTACCTATCATTAATAGCAAAATTAAAAACAGCATACAAAAAAGAGCTTTTCCCTAGAGATACACACTTTACATACTAAACAGATTATAATACTAATGTGTAGTCAGAGCAGAGTAGAGAATTTTTAACCAGTCTATGTATACGTGAGCTGGGTTGTTCAAGGACACTGACTGTGACTCAGGTTAGTCCAAATCTTTCCCTTGACCAAAATTTGAAAAGACCCATAGCTCAATGCTAAAATACACCTCGAGTTAAGTGATATGTCATGGGAATGTAACAGAAAATTCAAAACTAGCTAAACCCCACCCCACATTATATAACCAAATACTTTCTGTGAAGGGCAAATGAAGATAAGGGGCAAGGCCCATTGTCAGTGATGACACTGGGGTTTGTGTCAGAGGGACAGGCCCCTCTCAATAAATCAGTGGCCTAAAGAGAACAGCTCCCCAGTTAATCCCTGCCCTTAACAGCAAGTGCAAAACTGAGTAACAGACCAAGCACAGAAGGAAAAGTGAAACTGAAATGAGAAAGAATGGGATAGGGGAAAGTGATAGAGAAATGTAAGTGGAAAAAGAAGAGACACCTCAGTCCCCTCTCATGTACAACAGTACTAAAGAAGCGACTGTAATTCCTGTATATTATATGGGTATTTTGAGACAAACTAGGTCTGCTTTTAATGCCAGCATTGTTTCTAAATATACACTCCAAACAATTAAGAAGCACAATCAATACCTCATTCCAATAAAAAACAGTATACAAGATGAGAAGCAAACAGGAGCTGCCTAACAAGTGTGTGGCTTATTACAGGAGATGGCAAGAGGCCTGGATTCTCTTCTTGACTTCCAGACAAGTCACATGAGTCTTTACACCTCAGTTTCTTCTCTGGAAATAATGATGCAGATGGACTTCAAGATCTACTAGTAAAGATTACTGTGTTTCATTACTGGCTAGTCAAGTAATATGTCAGATGGGTTTAAAGGTGCCAAATGCTTATTTTATTACTTCTCAAAGTTTCATATCCATTTTGCATTCAAAGCTAGGAAATTGATAGTAATGCCAGTAAAGATTCCCTATTTTGTGTCTTGTCTTTCTATAAAGTTGAGTTCTGTGCCTCCAAACTTCTAAAAAATAGCCACAAGAGTTATGATATGCATACTAAATTTTTCATTCAGAGATAATAGACAATAGCATACAAAACACACAAGAAACCTGTACCAGGAATGACTACAACACTTGTTTGCTTTTAGTATTCCTTTATATTTTCCAAAAAGCCATTTGGCTGCATCAGTGGGATTTAGTACAAGACTGACCTCCTCATTATTAAATTCCCAGGCAACTCACACCCTACGTTTATGCTGACTTCCCCAGATAGGCCTTATGGGACTCAGCACTAGAATGAAGCTTACTGGATTCCTCACGGTGTAATTTTACCTTTGTCTTTTGGGAAAGCAGGAAGGAAAGAAAGGAAGGAAGAAGGAAGGAAAGAAGAAAGCAAACAAGTAAACATGATTAGATCTAAATCCTCTCTCATAATCACACCACCTTCCTGGTCCTTCAAGTAATCTATTGTGCTATTCAACACATTGTATGCAGCTGCAGTGATTCTCCTTTTCAGAACTGAGATCCAGTGACAATGTTAACTTTATGTTAATGCATGTTTCATAAAACAATGTAAACATTACCTTTATTTAATATAGGAGATGAGAGACTGAGGATAAGAATTACTTGTTAGAAACCCAGGCTACATGATCTGCTGTGTCAGCAATTTCTTGAGTGGGCATTTTCACAACCGTGAAACATAAAACATGTTCCATCCTCACTTCAGCAGATATTATGAGACTATACACTAGCACTGGTACGTAAAAAAAGTTCAGATAAGAACAAGATATCAAGATATTGTTGACTTCTTCTTGTTGACTACTTGATTTAATTGCTAGGGTATGCACAATTATATTTATATCTTTTTATATTTATACAATATAAAGGTTATAACTAAACTCAAAGCATTAAAAAGAAAGAGGAGTGTGATTTTAAGTAATCAAAGGAATAGCAAAAGCACAAAACTGTAACCTCAGACTGAATTTCATTAGCTCATTCACTTGCTGGCTCTCCAAAAACTCCAGTGCACTATGTTGGTCAATATACTATTGCTACATACGTGGCCTTTCAGATTGACAGCAGTTTGATTTACATTATAAGAGATCTCTAACCTGGATAATCAATTCAGAAACATTACTGTGTTTTGAAATGCCATCTTCTTGATCACTTGACAGCATAAAAGGTACAACTTGACTTTCTATCCAAGCACCTGTCTCCTTCAGAAGTAAGAGGTAATCTTCTCCTTCTTCAGAAAACTGAAAAAAAAATGTAGAAGTAGTTTACCAATTGTCTTTCCAATTCTTTTGGAATTTCCTTATGATGTCAGCTGTAACTCCAGCTTATGCTGAGAAGGTATAACCATACCTTGTTCTGAAGATGAATACTCAACCTGCAAAAGAGGCTGAAGGCTCTTAGACCAGTTGCTTGATTGCAGCTACCAGAACCTGCATCAGTTGCTTTCAGAATTGAGTCAAGAATCTCCTGAAATATCAAGGTTTACATTTATATCTTCCAGAAAATCCTACCAAATTTTTCTTTTTTCAACAGCTTTAAACAAAAAGATTAAAAAAACCCACAAACCCCTCACTAAACAAAAGAAAACAAAAAACCCCACAAAACCCAAACCAAACCAAAAACCCAAAACCCAACAGGCATACTTTCAATTACTTTCATTTTGCAATGCCATAACTGATTTTCAGACTTTTCCTTACATGTACATTCCAAAAGTCAGGTCCCTTAAAAATGCTTAACACTAGATCACAAAAATTCTGAGGCATCTAAAATGGCAAGCTGGTTAAAATCTGCCACCTATATGATGTTAAGCACTCTTTTATAAGCACCCTTTATGGTAAGGAGAATACTACCTTTGCAGCACTGAGAAGTTTTAAAAGCTTCTTCAGTTTCTTTTTAGGAACAGAGAGTAGGCAATCACGATTAATAGGATGAGTCAATAAATATTCAATGTAATCAATTGCTAATTCTGGCTTCGATTCCTGTGTTACATGGATACGTACTCGTCGTTCAGATGTTTTAACACTCTAAATGTGAATAAAGCACAAAACCAGTACAGTACTGTTAGTATCTTACTTTACAACTAATTCCAAAGCAGAATATGGCATTAAAGAGAGGCTTTTCTATTTAAAAAAAATAAAATATACATAAAATCTAGCAGTTCCTTAATTCTTTAACACAGGCATATGCACACCTTTTTTGGGGTTAGTGTGTCAGACAACCAATCACAGACTAATTCCATAACATGTCCCACTTGACCCCAGCGACACATGCAGTCTATCAGGGTAGAATATTTGCTTTGGTCAGCTCCATTGTCAATATTTCTGAGTCTGGAGATCACACCACAGCTTAAAAGAAAACAAACAAACAAAAAGAGATGCATTAACTTCACATCCATCAGTGCAGAAAGGATTCAAAGAAAATCAATCAGTATAATGCCAAAAAAGATTCACCAATGGCTCAAATACATATTGGCACCTCACAGATTTTACTAACTTATTGAATTTGTTTAGTGGATTAATTTATCCAAATGGGCATTTAATACATCAAGGTGTGGAAAATCAACAAATACAGTCAACAAGAGATTTCTTCTCATTCATATTTTGGATTGAAAAATAGTACCTGAATGTTGGAATAGCAGCAGGGGGCATAAAGGATGCGAGAATAACCAGTGGAGTCATGCAACGCTCATCCTAGGATAAAAAAGTAAACTATATGAGGTACATGTACAGGTACACACATGCACACAAAACTAAATAGAGCACTGAAAAAGTATCATTAAATTATCTCAAATTAAGGATTTCCCTTTTTCACTAGAAATGGAACTGAAAGAAGATCATAACAACATGTGGCTCGCAATCTGAAACTTCTGATTCCTATTCTCAGAGGTCAATTATTAATTATCTTATCATTCAGCTTCGTGACAAACTGTCAGAACAACTGTTATGAATAATTATGGCTCCATTAGATTAATAATAATTGCAAAAGAAATACAGCTCTAGCTTACATTTTTTTCTAGTAGAGGCTAATATTTAATTGCACAATCATGACACTAACTCCTCTCAAGTAATTGGTGCCTTAAATGAATATTCATTCACATCAGAAATTTATAAAAAAGACTCTAAAGGAAATGGTGATTATATAACAATGGTAATGTAAAATGCACTACAAGTTGTTACAACACATCATAATACAGGGTCTAGATTATGACATAGTCACACTCAGATTATATAGAAATCAATCTATGAGAAAGACACTTCAAAAATAGCATACCTGTATGTCCAAGCTTTATTAATACAATCAGATGAAATTATTACTTACTTAGACATTTGAAGAGCTAAAATCTTTTAAAGATTATTCTAAAAACATTTAAAATATATATTTGTAGGTTTTCAGGGAAGAGATATGGTGCTTCAATATACAGTCTTCTAGAAACTAAGCCTCCAATGACAGGTCTTTTTAGATCCAAGCTGCTTATTCACTGTAAGAATATCAAAGTCAAGGAGGCTGCTTGCTAAAGCTATCTTGTCTGCTCACCAGAGCTAAAGCTATCTTGTCTGCTCACCAGAACCTTTCAGGAGAGATGTTACAACTTCTATCAAAAAAGATCTGGAATGCCTTTGACAACTTCCAAATGCTTTCAGAGTAGAGGAAGCATTTGGTATATCTGTGCTGCAGAATATTATGTAGCAATTAATTGCTTTCCACTCCCTGATTATATAAAGCAAACTTGAATGTTTTTAAGTATAACAGCCAAAATAACTTAGTATACTTCAGCATAAAAGCCATAAACAAAAATAGACATCCAGTAGATAATCCTTCCAAGTGCACTACAGGGTGCAGCAGGTAATATTAGCCACTATCAAAAGACAGCATCCTGAAGAATAACACTAGAACAATTAAACAGATCAAGGAGACTGAAAATATGAAAATGACTGATTTTAATTAATTGCTTATATCAAACCCAAACAATAAATAAGTGTATCAAAAGATCATTAGAGGGTAGAATCAAATCAGCAGAAATCAAATGCAAGAAAGTGAAAAAGGAGCCTCAGCTGTCTGTTCCAGCAGCTGGATCATAAGAAGTGGTGGTGGTGGTGGAAAGGTTTGGGTAAAGCAGGTAGAAAAACATGAGGATTCTCATCTACACTGAGTATTTATTCTGCAATGGCACATTTTCAGTTACTGATTTCCAGAAGTTCCAAAAATATTCAAAAGAATGGAATGCTATAAAAACATTACAAAGAGAACAATTTATTGCATAAGTATTTCTGTGTTGACTGTTTAGATAGTGGTTCATCAGTCAGATACTGCAATTGAAGAATAGCTTCTACCCATTTGGAGAATTCCAAGAAACTTGCTTTTTTTCATGGTTTATAGCAACGATGAGAAAGAATACTTAAGGCCATGAAAATAAATACCTGGAAATATATGAAGAAATTACTAAGCACTTACAGGAAAATCTAGGTTTTCTTTACCTTAAATACTTTAAAATATTCAGGAAGTACAGAAGCAAATTTTCTGATGGCATAATCTTTGGCATCTTCATTGTTTTCTAGTGCTTTGTGAATACTTCTCCAGAGAATTACAGTAATCTCCAATAAACTTGCCATGCTGGCCACATCATTTATTGACAAGACATTATCCAACACCTGAAATACAAATACTTAGATAATATTACCTATATATTCTCAAATATAAAATTAGGTTAAAATAAGGTTTCAAAAAAACCCCCTGAAAGTCCTATTAATTTCACAAAGGCATTGTATTTTTTATAGAACATGAACTCCACGATTCATTCTTACTCTCTCTATATAACTTGAGTCATCTTGCAAGGTTAATTTTGTGAATAATTTAGTTGAAGAATCAAACCAATTTATAATTAGTACTGGAATTAGGAAAGTATTCATGTAAAATATGCTTTATATTCCTTTTATCTTATTCTACCTACTTCACCAAATTCCTGCTATTGCAGGGCATGAAAACACCATCACAGCAGTTCTCCCCTTCTAATTCTACAGATGCCCAAGTGCTTTCCTTCAGATTTCTGTCACATCATTAACTGCCTATTTCTCAAATTAAGCACCACAGTAAAAAAGTTACCAGAACATATCATAAAGTGGACTTTCTTACACTTGTATTCTCCTTTTCACTTTCATCATCATCATCACTAGCATGAAGACTCTCTTTCATTGCTTTCTGGATGCAGGCATTCAAGCAGCGCCGGATAGTAAGCATCAATTTAGCTACATTTAAATATAATAAGAATAAATTAGACATTTACTATTTGTTAAGAATCTTGCTAATAAATGCTTCTAAGTGTCATGCTGGAAAGTCAGTCTGAAAACCAGGCAACAGAACCAGAAATAACTAGTTAATAAAATTTCCTGCTAAAAAGAAATAGAAAAAATGTCAAAATGTTTTATAACCTCAAGTATGAAGAAAAAATGGCAACATTATCACCAGGTTCTATAATTTTATTGTTAAAAAGTTTACTAAAAAAACCCCCAACAACCACCACCTTATGAAATCAGGATCAGAGGAAGTTCCCACAACTCCTACATTCATCTGGCACTGCTATTCATTTAATGACCTATGTTCAGTAATACATCCCCTCCAATGTCAATTCCAATTATTTATAAAAGATGTAGTAGCCTAACTGCACTCCTTAACGAGGAGCTCATCCCTAGGTAAAAGTGAAAGGGTTATGTCCACTCCGGTGAAAGTATGACTAGCTGAAATACACTAGCACAAGTTATTTCAAAACTACCTTACCAAGGTAATTAAGTCAAGGAGTGATGGCTTGGGTGTTTTACCCAAGTCGCTCCATGCTATTTTGTTTGTATAGTATCAGAACTCCTCTGAAACAAAATTTTCCCAATTTTACTTGGTACTATAGCATTTTTTTAAAAAGCAGCTATAGTCTGTGCAGTACATTCCCTTTCATTGAAAGTTTCTGAAGCTTTTAATAGGAAGGAGGGCTTTTTAGATTTTCTCTGAGCAACTTGAAAATACTACTGATCCACAAATCCCAGATAATCAGATTAGCAGACATAAATATTTTCCACCTTAGATAGAATCTTAGAATCATACAATGGTTTGGGTTGGAAGCGACCTTAAAGATCATCTAGTTCCACCCCCCTGCCATCAGCAGGGACACCTTCCACTAGACCAGGTTGCTCAAAGCCTCATCCACCCTGGTCTTCAACACTTCCAGGGAGGGGACATCCACAATTTCTCTGGGCAACCTGAGAATCTTCCACATAAAGATCTCAAATAACTTGAGACACTAGGGTATTTTATTTCACTAATTCTGCGTGATAAATAAATATCAACTTCAGTATTTTTAAGGCACATGTGAAGAGAAAGGGGAAAAGAGAAATCAGATAACAACACCAGCTAGAGTATAGTACAGCACCTAAGAGCAGAAACAAAAAACTTTGGTCTCTTCATTGTTGAAAAAGCTTAGAACCGCTGTCAGCAGTGTTCATTGCTGGTGTCAAGAATTTCAAAAACTACAATCTAATATACTAAAAATAAAAGATCTAGTAACAACATAGCACTTTTAGTGGATAAAAAAAAAAAAAAATAAGCAATTACATGGTGTGATAATAGTATTTCCAAAGACTCATAAGGTTTTGTACTTTACCTATATTGGTGGGGGCAGTATATTCATAAGCATATTGATAGAACTTTCTAGCTGCTGCTGAATTCATCTGGATGAGAGTAACACAGCGCTCGCACCACACATCCTCAGGTTGGTTAATGGGAAAGAAAGAGTTGAATAAGAGATTCACTATGCGTCGTGACACAGGCCGTGAATCAACTTCAAGACGAGCCAGAAGATGCTCCATGGGACAGATTTTCCAGAACTTTTTAAAGTGAGAAAAAAATATTCAAGGAGTTAAAAAACCAGAGGAAAAAACAATCAACTCTATTAAGTGTTGTCCACACCAAAAGTCTCAACAAATATAAATAGCATTTACCAGAAATGCATGAGCCTTTTTAATTTTTACCAGAATACCAACATACTTGAGGTCACATATTGCTGAAACAATGCCACTTTGTTCTGATGCACCTCTAAATCTCCCAGTATCTCTGATAGACCAGTAAAATTCCAGTTCAAGCAATTCCAGCTCAATATCCCAGCCATGTTAATGCAATTCCATTGGTAGAGGGAATAATTATTTACTTTACAAGGATATCACCACAAAATTTAATTATTTGTAATTAAGTGCCATGTTTCATATTCTCATCATGGGACAAAGTAGGACCAAACTACCTACAGATGTGGCATACACCCTAAAACCTGTATAGAACAAGACCCTTTCCAAAACCATTCCAAACCACAAGTGCATCCCATCAATAGCAGAGCTCTAGCTTACTTGTAACACAGTAATCAAAGGCTATGAAATCCAGAAAGAATAAACAGCTTGTTATGCCAGCAGTAATACTGCTCACATTTGTAATTTTTGTGAGATCTTGAATTAATTACACTGTGCACTTTCAGATTTAAAAAAAAACCAAACAAACAATACACACACACACCAAAAAAATAGGGTTTATTGGCACTGAAGTGTATTATTTTATTCTTGAAGTAGAAATATTTGCAGCAGCTAATTCCCCCGTAATTGCAAAGTATGGGCATCTCTACTAGAATTATCACAAAAAAAGGTCCTTGGAGTAAGCATTAAAGAAATCCCAGGACTTGCCAGAGATACATATTACAGTCTTTAAATAAATAGGAAGTTACTGAAAAAAGATCTCACACTTACTAGGATTTTTTTCTTTTATGTAAACCTGATCCTTTGAGCATATTTTGGGGAATTTAGAAGGTACTGGAACGGTCTAATATCAATATATGTCTTTAAGGTCCTGTCATCAAACCTGGAATGCACACATTTGGCAAGCAGGTAATTCTTGTGTTAGGGGGAGATGTTTTCCTTAAGCACTGAGGCCTTAAGAATCTGACAAACTAAGTATTTATTTAGTTCTCTTCTAAACAAGAGATGCATATCTCTGACTTCATATAGCGTATGTGCCTAGCACAACATAACCATGTCCTAATAATTAGACTTAGCAAGACACAAAAACAAGGTTAAAATAAAATATAAAATTGAAATTTGGAAACCATTAACAGCAGAGAGTGACAAAAGCACTCAAAGACACTATCCAGCTTAAGGCTGGACACTATCTCCCTAAATAAGAGTCCACAGCAGAACAAGTTTGTTCAAATCCCTATAAAAAGATACCAACATCCCAGAAGAAATGCCCAAAAAAGACAAATAGAAATTATAAAAACAGGCAAATAAAATTTAAAAAGCAATTCGGTAAAGACATTAAGCATTTAGAAGGTGAGAGAGTCCTGAGGTGAGCTAGCCGGGGGGAAGTGTGGCAGTTCTGCCTGCTCAGCCCGGGCATGGCCACGAGAGGGCAGGGAAGACAGAGACACGCTGAGAACAAGCTCTGCTGAGACTTGTGATGCCAGCAGCCCCTGAAAAAAAGCAGGCAAGCACAGAGACGCCACTGGACCTATTAAGCATCCCAAACAAGTCAAAAATATGGGGGAGAGGAAAAGGAGATGAGTGTATTTGGCTCAACTAAAAAACAAACTTTCCAGCATGTCTGTAAAATCTCTGCCATCAGGAATATCCAGACACAGTACTATCTCATACAGTTATTTTTTCTGAGAAGAAAGCCATGGAAAGGTTGAAAGGTCATCAGGACTAGTTACAATTTATTTATTTACTTTAAAAGATTTTTCATGGACACCATCATTTCAGTAGAATTCCCAAAATCTCTGGAAAGAAGTACTTCTATACTACCACCTACATTTGGATCAAAGCCTTTAAAATGGACAGAAGTGACTAACAGCAACAGAATTCACAAGTCTCAGAAATAAACTCAGCAATACACTCAAATATAAGACGAGGGGAAAAACTTAAATTAAGAGTATTATTACATTAAGCATGATTTTTTTTTTTTCCTTCTAGGAATACTGCAGTAGTTTCAAAAGGTACTTTTTTAAAAAAATAAATGCCTTGATTTTATCTCCTTGCTCCTATATCAAGTGTCACTTAATCCTACCTTAGCAGCCTTGGTAGCCTTAACTTTCAGCAGCATATCAACAAAAGCCACTCGCACTTTCTCTGAATTGTCATGAAGACTGTGTTTGACTGTTGGCAGGAGCTGTTCCAGTAATGGATGACTTAGTTTGTTGTCCAAAATTATTGGTAGGCACTGCAAGAAAAAAAGATTATGTTAAAAAAAAATTAAAAAAAATTAAGAGTAGATTTGCAAAAAGATGTAGCTAAAAATTGCTGAACTGAATCGTGACACTTCAAAGGTTAAATCAGGCAGGGACAGACACTGTGCATGCGTGTTTCTCCTGTAATATTCTTGAGTAAAAATTGTTCCAGTTATTTCAAATTTCCAGTGAACAGTGAACTATGAAAAAACTTCAGATCTACACTGAAGCCACAATATTGCTTTCTACCTGAGTGCAGTGTCCAGTACTTTTTGTGGTAGCAATGTGAGCTCCCTAAACTGCTGATTTCAGATTAAAAATACTTATTTTTTTGCTGAGTTTCAATCAACACCATCTACTTACCCAGTACAGAACCCCTCATGCAGCTGTAGTAGAACAAGTGATGATTAACATCAAGATAGCTCCAAATTAAGGCTGAATTGATACATACACAAAATTTAAAGTGAAAATACCACCACTTAGGGAGTTCATTTTTCTGTCCAAGCTATCAGTTATTTATCAGATGCCAGGAAGATGTAGATGAACTAATCCTAACATACTGAACAATGCATGGCAGGCCTGCGTGCCCAGAGAAACAGAATGTAATTACATTCCTGCAAACCTCAGAAACACAAAGTAGGGTACAAAATTGTAACATAATTGTGCCTGTGGAGGGATGGGTGTTTTAACCAGTGACATAGAAACATACTGGAACTTATCTGCATACATTTTTACGTCTAAGCGTAACTTCTAATAGCTAAAATAACTAAATTATCGTGTCCAAACAATGTATATAAGACTAGAAATGGAAAATGGTTGAGAGTCACAAAGCCAAACGGTCACTATTTTAAAAAGCAATTGTTCATTCCAAATGTGTGGCTTTTATGAAACGTGTGCAAAACTTGTGTGTATTAGGAACTTTATTGTATGAGTCATTTTGCAGAATAAATAATTTCCTTGACTTACACGGCCTATAGTAGAAATCTGTGTATCATATAAAATATAATAAATGACAATAATTATTTTAAATTCATAAAAAAATATTTACTTTAAAAACAGAGCATCGAACATCAGCAGATGTTATATCACATGCCAACTCTCCGATTAGTTTTTTTAAAAGATCAGCAAGAACTGTTGGAGGAATCATCTCCCAGTATTTGGCTGTTATCTGACTAACTCCGAGTATCCCCGTGGAGCGGACAACTGGATGAGGATCTTCTAAGAGACTCTAAAACAAACAGAAGAATAATAACGTAAGTATATGCATTATTGGGACTCTACTGCTGTTTGACATTAACCTATCATAAACAAAATATTGGCCAATTTTTTTAATTGGACTTTTGAAACAGTTTCTTTAAAAATAGCTCACTTTAAGTCTTGCATCTGTGACATAATTAAAAATATTTAGACTTTATTTACATATGAGTTTACACTGGCCACTGTTCCTGTGCAACAATATAAAAACTTCTAAATTCATTCAGTTATCTGATGTTTACGTTTTTAAGGACCATACTCAGAATTTCACAAACATTTTCTCAATGAAAATACTATTCCAGTTCTCACCATCTAGACTGGCAAAGAATTTTTTAGGTTCTTACCTCCATTATACTTTATTTCAGAAGTATTTAGTAATACAGTACTGAACTTCCATTGAATGCTTACATATTAAATATAAAGCTTTCTTCACCAATAATAGGTTAAGTAAGGATCAAGATCCATTACTCACCCATCTGGTCTTTCAAAAGCATCTTTAATTCACAGATTAATGAATAACAACCCAAAATATTTCCTTTTCAGGGCTGAAAATGCTGCATGTCATCTGTTGTTAACATACTATAGAAATTTAAAATATTAGTTTAATTTTGTAGTTTTTGCATCACAGGACTGTGTTTTCCTATGAATATTATCCTGAAATTTCATAAATTTTAATTGCATCAACAGCTTATTTTTGACTTAGTTTTGATGAAAATTTCATTTTTAACATTTTCGTTTCATTAAAACTTACAAAAAGTTCTTCAAACTGTTTCTGAATTTCATTGTCCATCTCTTCAGCGTTAAAACTGGGATCACGAACAGGAAAAGCATCAACAAACAAAAACGCTGCATTTGATCGAACTTCTGAGTTTCTGGCCTGTCACAATGAAAGAAAAAATATTTTTTCATTAAGTACAGACCTTTAATAGAAAAAAGCATTTCCTGTCAAATACTGCTCTCCAAAAACTTTTAGCAAATCAGTATTTTTAAAAGTAGATGAAGAGATAATTTTTTCAATGTGTGGAAAAACTTACAGTATCATGTGATTTTTACTCTTTTTTACCTTACATTTCTGCCCATTCAGTAAAACCTCAGTTAGCAGTACAATCAGCTTTCAAGGCATATCAACTCCAATGACCCTGAAGAGTCATAGTCGGGGTCCTTTTACTTTCTGTAATGCTGAATAAAATATAAGCAGTTGGGATTTCTCTTGGTCACCTTAAAGCTGCTCTTCAGAATACAAGAAACTTGAATTCAAGCAGATTTAATTTAAAAGTTCAAGCCTATTTCTTCAAGAAAACAGTATTTAGAAACAGTATTAGTGAGCCTGGAGAGTAACTTACGCAACTTAATAAACATTCAGTTCTGCATCTATGCACATAAGTAGTAAAAACATGTTCTGAACTCCAGGTAGCTCATAAAAAAATCTAAGGCAAGCCTCATAACCCTCAGACATTTTACCATTTGTAACAGTTTTCAGTATGTTACTCTATACATTTTGCTGGTTGTAGAACCCCAAACGTAAAGAAAAATGAAAAAAAAGTGTATATTTAGACACTCAGTCAGTAGAAAATAATTGGCCCTGTGGACTCTTAAAGGATAGAAAAAGAGAGCAGGCAATGAAATGAAGAAAAGATGAAATTTAAGGGATCTCAGGGAGAAACCTGAAATCTAACCACCAGAATATGTTTTCTTAATCAAAGACAGCAGTGCAATGATAAGAGCCTGTGATCACTTCTCTTGGAAGGAAGAAGGAAGGAAGGATTTAGTTCAGATTTTGGGTGCAAGTTAAAACAAACAAATGTATGTGTATATCTATCTATCTCACTCTATATATATATGACACAATTTATTTTACATTCCCCTTCTGGATATGAGGATCCCCTTCTGATCCTCATATGGTGGGTCACATTTCTGGGTAGAACAAAAAAATTCCAAATTCTTCAAGCCAACAAAATTAATAGCAATTCTAAATTCAATAGTAGGCAAATAAGGCCCATGTATACATCCTTTAGTTAGACTTGTGTTTTATTTATCACGGATGATATAAATAATCTAAAATTGAAAAAAATATAATTCTTAATTCATTCCTATAAAGCTATAGAAAATCCTTCAAATATGAGCTTATCTATATCAAAGAGTTAATGCATAACAACCTAATATGTGAATTCAGGATGAAATAGCTCTTCTGCACTAATATTTCATGTGAAAATTAATTCAAGTATGTTTTTGTGCAATAACCTAGACCTTGTCTACCATGAACATTCCATAAAGTTAATTTTCATAAACTTTATAAGTAAAGTTTACACTGAACTCCATTAAGCTCACTTTAATTCTGAACTGAGGACCCAGAGTTTAAAGTCCTGCCTTTAATTAATTGGAATTTATTCCAAATGTATTTGAATATTCAGGCTCGTAATAGAGTAAATGTCTTCACAGAGGCAGAACCTAGGACTTTAAATTCATATCCTATTTTATTCCATAATGACTATTCCATGCAAGATGAGCCTGCAGTTATTTAAATTACTACTGTTTCTTTACCTTTATGCTTCTACTATTCTGAGGAACTTTCCGAACATTTTTAAACAATATTTTATTTTTTTTTGTTCAGTTAATTTTCAGAGCCTTCTTTTAAGTTTCATCTGGTCTTACAGGTCCTGAAATTCATGTCCAATTATTTAAAACATTGTTTTTCCCCAGTAGAAATTAGTTTAAAGGTATAAGATGATAAAAAACCCCAACCAAACACACTACTTGAAAGGAATCACTTCCTTCAACAGCTTGAATTCCTGGAGGAGTGGTTCTTGACTTTTTGAGCTTGATAAGGAATAGCTTAATCACTACTTATCTCATAATAAATATCCGTATTTTTATATTTATATAGCTTCTTATACTAAGAACCAATCACTGCACAGCTGTTCTATTTTTGCATGAGACTTACTTTTCATAATAAAAACATGAAAAAAAGATTAAGAAGTTACCAAAGGGTTTATCCTATAAAAACTTAAAGGCACTTAAAGGCTTATAGAATAAGTGTAGGTAAAAGCCACAAAGGAAGTGTGTTCAATCTCAGCATTTGCTAAACAAGTAATTGAAGAAGAAACAGAGAATTATGCATTACAAATATGCATTTGCAGTTTAAAGATTCCAGAGATGAAATCAAGTAGTTGCAATACAAACAGCTTTGGAATCCTTTGTGTTTTTACAACTGAAGTATTTTTCCTTTCTGCATAAAGGAGGGGTAAAGCGGTCCTGCTAGGAGTTCCCTTTCTGCTTTGTAACCAGTGTTCTAGAACAAGATTTGTTCTTCACTATACTAAATTAGAGATTTGTACACTGGCTAAACTAGGAGTATCCAACTGGTTATCTAAAATCAAACTGACATTTCAAGCCTTGAAGTAGAATTCATACCAGTAAGGACAATTATAAGCTTCCCTTCTTAGTTCTGTATCTTAAACTACTAGTGATTCTGAGCCACAGCAAGTTACCTTAACAATGCCAAATACTTCAGCAGTACTATACGAAAAAGAAAAATTAACTACACAAAAGTCACACAGCAAGATAAACTGACAAATTTTGACGTTCAGTCACATATTTCTTTTCACCAATCACAAATGTGGTACCGAATCATTTGAAATTCAGAATATTTCTTTGCACTGAATCATCACATGATACATATAATTGCTGCATTCAATTTTTTACAGTCCTCCCTTTACCATTCAGAAACCTGTGTTCACAACAGTTGCACTATTTTGCTGTATTAAACCAAATTCTCCATGAGCTATTTGATACACCTGTAAACATCCAGATTTAAAGTGCTTAACTACATATGTAGAAGCAGTCAAAATAAAAATAAAACAAACAACAAACAAAACCCCAAACCAACAAAAAATACTCCAAACAACCAACCAAAAAACATCCCAAAAAATTTCCAAAAATTCAGATTTGCTCTAGCAATGGAACCATTAGCGATGTGAAAATTATGAATAGCAGCTGTTAAAAATTTGAACCACTTCTGGAATCAGGCATTTCTCCCATTGTCTTGCCACAAATCAATAATAAACCTTTTACCTCTGTCCAAACCTTTCTGTTACATTTCTCCAAACAAATCTATGCAGATTTAATAAGGTTTCAGAGAATGTTCTTCTGAAGTTCTCTAATCTTATATTTGAGTTGAGTCCTGAGCTTTGGAAAGTGAACTACTAGCCTCCATTTACAGATAGCAAGTCCCTTAAAAATGGAATGCCATGTTTTGCTAACCGCTCTAAAAGTGTTTCTGAGACACTAGTCAGGAATTTAGCTATGCTATAAAAAAATCAATTAAAAACCCTGGTCTTTTTAGAGACAGAAATTCTGAAATTAAAGAAAGTCATGCTTTGTAGTTATTATTACCTTGCCCTGAGAAACCTTTATCTTTCATCCAGAAGGTTTCTTGTTTATATTAATTCTTAAGGGATGAGATCCAATCCTTAATGTAAGATCAAACAAGATGCTGATCTATAGCAGTGAGTCTGTCAGTCTTCTCACTTCTATCACAGGGTTCTATTGACACCAAATAGCTCTCAACTCCTTACTGTAACTCATAAAATCCATTTTAAACAACTTTTTAAGTTGTTTTTAAATATTTTCAACTTTTAAGAGTTTTTAAATACTTCTCTCATGGCTAGAGAAGATGCTATATGACCAATCAGTAAATGCAAATTCAGCACATGTTAAATGGCACTTAATTTGGATGTAATGATTTTATGTGTATGTTCTCACTGAAGGACTTTCATAACTCCAGACAAAATAAAAGCTGTTCAAAAAGAAGCTTGACTCATCTTAATCACAGAGTGTAACTGAGCAGGTAAACTGCAGTAGGTACCCTTTAGTCTGTGTACATACACACTTACCTTAAAAGTACTGGAAGTCAGAAATTGCATTCTGAATGCTTGATTAAAAGCACATCCATAGCATGAATGTCTGCACATACAATCAAAGCAGAATAAAAGGTTTTCTAAACTAACACTCTAATAAATTAATTGAGCTGTACTCTAAGGCTGGTAATTAATCAGAAGGTTACGCCAAATCCTCCTCTGAACATTTCTGGCTTTGATTGATGAAGCACTGATCATTCCATAAAGAACTTGGAAAACACAACACAAGATTACACAAAATTCCCAAACTGAGAAGATGAGAAGACCAAACTCAGTGTTAGTCCCCCTGTCCACTGCAATCCTGGGAAGCACTCTGTGTACCTGTAAACAAAACTGTATTATAGAAATAAACTATATTATCAAATTAGAAGATTGTTGTGCAAACTATGCCTAATTACAACTTGCAAAGTTACTCTGCTAGAGCTAAGATGCTAAACACAGATTCTTTTTTTTCATAGCCACTTTATTTTAAAAGCAATTATTAAAAATAGAACATGTGGGAGCGTTCAGAAGTTTAGTAGTTGGAGAAAGATAGCCCTGTATTCTGAAAAGAGTAATTACCTTCAGTGCTCTCCAAAGGATAGGTTGATACAATTTATAGAGCATTTCTTCAACTCCTTGACGAACTTTACTTTGTTTATGAAAATAACTCAGCATCTAAGAAAAACAAACAAATCAATCCCCAAAAATATTTTTAATGGTACTTCCTATATTCAAGAAGTGTGCAGAAGTTGTCTCATTTCATCATTTATATAAGACCATAGAGTTTTACATCCTATGGAAAACGATGAAACTAGACATATTAATTGACCCTACATTTTATTAAAATGTCTCAAAAATAATAAAAAGTAAATAGATCTAATAAATATCACATTTTATATCTTTATAAATTCAAAAAATCTCTATAAAGATCTAGAACTGAGAAATAAAATCAAGAGGACAAAAAAAAACCCAAAAGAAGTGATGCAAATGCTATCACTCACCATCTCCCACAAGCAGACCAATGCCCAGCCAGTCTCCAAGCAATGGCTATCTCCTCAAAATCCACTTCCCCTAAGTTTTTATTGCTGAGCATGATCTTATATGGCATGTAACATGCCTTTGGTAAGTTTGGGTCAGCTGTCTTGGCTGTACCCCCTCCCAACTTCTTGGTCATCCCCATCCTACTCACTAGGGAAACAAGAGCGGGGAAGAGAAAGCCTTAACACCATGCAAGTACCACTCAGCAACAGCCAAAACACTGGTGTGTTATCAACACTGTTTTAGTCAAAAAATCCAAAACATGGCACCATATGGGCTGCTAGGAAGAAAAGTAATTCCATTCCAGCCAGACCTAGTACAGGATATTAGAATGAAATGGAAATTTTCTACTTTATTGTAACTGATCTGATTTTGATGCTACTAGTTCATGTCATGCTGTACAGGAACCTACCTCTCGAACTTTAGAATGAACAGAAGAACTTCTGGGAAGATGAATTCCATGATGCATGAAATCCTGAATGCAGTTATGTTCAAGTGTCTACAGTAAAAACACATGCTACCGTTAACACACGATAAAACATTAATAATAAGTGCTGTAGGCAGTGCAGCAACTTAGTTTTTTTCTCTAAACAAACAACTTAAAATAAACTTTTGTATTATTTTTTGCTTGGCTTCTGCTTGGCCCAAGGTTTCCATGCTAGGAGCTTCTGTCTGCTTAAACTACCTTTCACAATTTCAGAACATACATTCAATCTGATTTTCAGAACTAAGTTTGGAATTCAAAAGCACCTCCATATGGTAAACAAGAATTATTTGGTATCTGAAATTTGGCTGCAGCATTGTTACTATACTGTAATCATACTTTTGATTGTCTCCATGAAAATACACAAAAACTAGTCAAATATCTAAGCTATCAAAAATATAGACTTGCACATACTGAATAAAAGCTTCAGTAACTCAGATAACTGGTGTGTTTACAAAAAATATTTGGTATATGCATAGTTGCATCAAACAATATTTCAGCAAGAGAATTAAAGGTGTTTAAATGAAACCAAGCTGATCACAGTGGGCAAATGTTCAAAGCATAACATGTTCTTATTCCTTGACAATGCTGAGAGGCCCTTTCCTTCGGGAAATAATTCCTTAAGGCTTGCTTAGGAACCTTTCCAAGGTTGAAAAGTCATGTATCTTCACCTTGAAAGTCAAAACTATCCAAATGACATTTCAAGCATACTATTACCTCTATGAATTCTCCTGACACCTTCTTCCAGGCCCTGAAGTAAATTTCTGAAACGTATTCCATCAAGGATCTGTATCAACACATGGGAAACATTTTCAAGCAAGCATCCTAACCACTCCTACCTAAAATTCATGAAGGTAATAACATGAAGTTTTTCATAAGTACCAATAGTATTCTTACTTCTGTGCATCAACTTTAGTTTACAAGAAGCAAATAGCTTGAAAGTCTACACTGATAATTATGGAAAAATAAAGTTAATTGTTGATTAATTAATCCCAGCACTATCAAAACACAGAAGAAATATCTCACAATGAATGCATCAAAATTCTTTCTAAAGATATACAGGTATACTTTATTCTAACTGAAAGCATTAGAAAACCTCTGATTTTGATATGGAGAATTAATTCTGTAATATTTCACTGAATAATCAATGGAAAAAAAAATCCATGTTTTTCATCCATCAGTCAAAAGTTCTCAGGCTATGATCCTGCAAGTTACTTATTAGAAAGTCTCTATATAGAATCTTATCAAATTAAATTAGAAGTTGCTAGTAGGAAAAAAAAAAAAAACACCTTACAGAAGCAGAAGTGGACCTGCAATTCTCGCACAGACATTGCAAACAATGCAGCCCAGTTTATATGAAAGTAATTTGTTTTAGCTAATGCTAAATAAGCATTTTACAACACCTATAATTGTACACATAGGCATGTGCAAAGCAACTATTAAATGAAGTTGCTGAAACAATATGGTAGTTATATTCAGCAAATTTGAAGCTCTCTGGGTCCTGATATATTTTATCAATATACTAAGTATCTCAGAGTGTGAGACAAACAAGATTTCAGCCAAGCTCTTAATGATCATCAAGAACTCTAACTGTGATGCATACCTTGGAAAGAACTGTAATTGGTTTTTAACAGTTCCATGTATCATTTTAATGAAGTTTACATTCCAGCTGAACAAAAAGCTCAAGAATCTTCTTCCCTGTTAGGAGGGGAAAAGAGAGGGGAGGAAAAAAAAAAGGGACGTCAAATCCCAGACGAATACCCAGTTTACGAGCCACCTCAAAAATCAGTAAATACAGAGTTTAAAGATCAAAATAAATGACAACTTTAATTTTAAAAAGCATAGATGAGATTGTTGCAGAAAAAAAAATAAACTGAATTGAAGCACTACTGTTATTTATACTGCAGAGAAAACTCAAAACAAATTAACATGTGGAATATCTGCCTGCATTTTTTCCAATGTCCATTCTGTTTTGGTGTGACTTCAAGCAGTATTCCATAATGAGAAGGGACTGTGCAAACTCAGGACCCTGGTTGAGTCCACATCATCAGAGCTCTGTCAAGTGCAATATCATTCCAGGATGACACTGTAATGACGGTGAAGGTATAAATAAAATAGCATGACAACTCTGCCAGTGTTGGATACAGAAACATTTTTGAACAAAGCCATAGAGAACAGGTGGGCCACTGAAGAAAATGAATGTTCTGATTAGTAAAGACAATTTCTTTTCTATTGCCTCATGAAAGGTAATATTGCAAACCTCCTGGAGCTGCTTTAATTCATGAAAACATAAAAAAACTATTCTTTTTTTTTTCCTGAATTAATTTTCTTCTATTTTTTTCAAGTTAGAAATAGTGATGACAAATCTGATGAGCAACAAAATTTTTGCAAGAAAAGGCAGTGGAAGGCCGTGGGTGGAGGAAATAAGCCCTTGCTCTTCTGGAATCAGCAAGATCTGTCCATGGAATTAGAGCCTTAAACAGTATCTGTACAGACAGCCTCACTCTGGCTCATCTTACAGATGAAGTGAAGGCATCCAGCTTCTGAGACTTTGAAAAGCTGGATCATACATAAGGGTGAGGCAGCCAGCTGTAAGGGTCCTTTGTACCTGTCAGCTTTCTAGCAAAAAATAAATCAGGAAAATTAATAAGGAGATTCAATAGTAAAAAGCACATTGGCAGAAGTTCAAAAGGTGGCCTGAACAATTAGCAGAGGTTCAAAGGCACTTCGAGAGCTGGACCAACAGTTACGTTCAGATCTATAACAACATAGAGAAAGTAAGGCTTATAATGCCAGCCACACTCTGAGCTGGAATATCCAAGAATAGGGGTAGAGGGAAGGAGGCATATAGGCAGAATCTGCCCTTTAGTGGAACTGATAAATGCCTTCAGGTCAAAAAGTAATTCAGAAGATCATAAAAACCAAGACCTAAAGGCTAAATACAATGTCAAGATCCTTGTCTACAGGTCTGATGGAATCCTTCCTGTTGTTAATGAGAGTTTCTTCTACCAAGAAAGAAAAAAATTGCACGAAAAGAAGTCACTTATCTCCAACTTTGGTGGTATAGTGCATATACTGGGGTCTCAGTGGTACACATCAACATCCCTGACAAACCAAATGGTCAAGAGAGTCTTGACCTTCAGCTCCTGCCTCAACAAAGTAAAGATGAGGCCAAATTCAAACTTATCTCATCTTTTATAACCCCATCAGCAAGACAGATGAAGAAAGGTCACAAAGTAGCTTTCAGCACTTCAACCAATTATTTTTTGCCTTAGATTTCAACAGATTGACCTGACCCTAAAAATGGTAGTAAATGCCTCTCATTTAATCGGCTGCTTGATCGATGGATCTGAAATGATTACTATTATCAACATTTCTCAGTATCATGAGAGGTGAACATGTGATAGGTGAATAAGTTTGCAAACTTGTCACCTTCGGGGTTAATGCATTAACAAAGTGTTGAGCATTTCATACTGCTGTGTTTACAGACACAGTACATGTGAGTTAGTTAACTCTGTATGCTCTTTTCAGCAGTACCCAGTGACAGGACAAGGGGCAACAACTGGAACACTGAAAGTTCCACACAAACCTAAGGAAAAACTTCTTTACTGTGAGGGTGTCGGAGCCCTGGAACAGGCTGCCCAGAGAGGTTGTGGAGGCTCCATCTCTGGAGATTTTCAAAACCCACCTGGACACTTTCCTGTGCAACCTGTTGTAGGGAACCTGCTTTGGCAGGGGGGGGTGGACTAGATGAAATCCTGAGGTCCCTTCCAACCCCCCACCATTCTGTGATTCTGTTTTGATAAATCACACAGAGAGATAAATTCAGAGGATGACTCCACTAATGCAGCCTGAAAATAAGCCTCTGAGAAATATTACTGTGTTGAATAGCACAGTCGGGCAAGGCAGAAATACTGAACTCTCTGATCATAGAATGGTTTGGGTTGGAAGGGACCTTAAAGATCATCTAGTTCCAACCCCCCTGCCATCAGCAGGGACATCTTCCACTAGATCAGGTTGCTCAAAGCCTCATCCAACCTGGCCTTAAACACTTCCAGGGAGGGGGCATCCACAACTTCCTTGGGCAAACTGGGCCAGTGTCTGACGACCCTCACAGTGAAGAACTTCTTCCTAATATCTCATCTAAAGCTCCCCTCTTCCAGCTTAAAGTCATTACCCCTCATTCTGTCACTACTTGCCTTTGCAAAAAGTCCCTCCCAGCATGAACTTGCAATGAGGCATAAATGTGCAATACCATATCAGTTTAATCTGATCTAGAAGCAGCATTCCTGACCCTCCCCTTCCCTTCATCCTTGCATACAATGAACCAGTCCAGTCAGTTAATCTGGTTGAAAAAATAATTTTACTAGGAGAAAAACTGAACAGCTACCTCCTCAACTCAACCCACAACATAGCTGGTTGAGCATTCATACTGCGGAGAGGAAAACAGGAATGCTAGCCCATGGCAACACAGGGTCTTTACAACTTGGAGTTACATCAGCTTAAGCTGCTATGGAGCTGCACTCCGGGGTGTACTCTAAAACGTGTCAGGGGTACTTTTCTTAAGAACTGCAGAACAAGCCTCTTGGCAATAAAGGGAATATTAGCCCTGATATATAGGAGTTCAGTTTCGTCTCAAGGCAATTCATACAATGTGGTGATATTTGGTGTGACTATTATCATTTTAGAAATAGACACAGAACGTAAGAAAAAGGTCCAGCAGAGATACTGGGGACTTGTTGGACTTGTTGCTACAAGAAATCTACCATTAGCGAAATAAGCCAGGCAGGGAAACCAGAGAACACATATGAGACAGGTTGTCACTAAGACTAAACTCCATCAGGATGTAAAATCCCGAAAGAGAAGGACTTCCAACAGAAGCACAATAGCTTTACAGCGACAATAGTTTGAATACTGTGAATTTCAAGATACACAATCTCCTGTCTGCAGAGCCAGAAAAAACCCAGACAGTTATCATTCTACATCTGTACTGGCAGTTCACATAGTGAAGCTGGGTTTCAGCTCACAAACTGAGACATCTAAATTTGGGTGTTTAAGTCCCTAGAATGTTAATTGCCTGGAGAGTGAGTCAGGTGAGCAGGTGTTTAGTAACTGCTTTATGAGGCTGAATTGTTCTGTTGACTAGGGGCAGGATGCCATAGAGCAAATTTAAACACTCAGATGGTTTTCCAGAAGGTGGGCATCTATGACAGATCCTGGGTTTTACATACCAGCCTCTTAAATTGAAAGAATCACAGACCAAAATAGCATGACTGTATATGTGCCCATATCTAATAATGGGTGGGGTACCTCAGGCAGAAACACATTGGAAATGGAAACATCATTCACAGCAATGATTTCTACCAGGAAACACCACATGTAACCACTCCAGATGCCACTCTTCTAAGAACTGTATCATTTAATCGTATGCCCACCCTAGGGTAAGCTCTCCCCCTTGGAGACATCCCTATATGTCCTGTGGAGGAAGCTCCCCCTTGGAATGAGTTAATAGAAAAGTACAAAAAAGATGCCTGGTTTACTGATGGGAGTGCAACATACACAGCAACTGGACAAAGACAAGGGAGAGCAGTTGCATAAGCTCCGCTACCAGGAATTGTATTATGGCAAACAGGCATCTAGTCTGCGGGCTGAACTGATTGCAGCATCTCTTGCTATCCTGGAAGGGCAGCCACATTTTCTATGCACTGACAGTTGGATTTTATACAAAAGTTTCACAATGTGGTTGGCCTGCTGGACCCAAGAAGATTGTCATCTAGACGTGAATATTCCTATAATAACCCTTGAGAATGCTGTATGGTTTTGTACCCTAACTTCTCCTCTTATTTTACATCCTTTGTTGATATCAGATTCTCCAGTTCTTGTATTTCAGGTACCTTCAACAAATACCTGTGCCTCATCTAGAGAAGACAGCATTGGAACAGTGTTGTTGGTGTCACGAACCCAACATCGAATTGAAGTTGAATTTGAAAAAGCCCAAACCCCAGCTTGTGTGGGTAAATAGCCCACATCAGGTTATCAAACCCAAATATCAACTGAAGGAGCTGGAGCAACAGCGTATGTATTACTGGACAGAGATGACACTCCTGTTTTTCTCCTCCAGCACAGGATGGCTCATCCTGCTTACAGGACAAGCACATGCCCTGGGACCATTTCTGCAAGACCAACATGTAAATACTTAGATTTGGTTAGCCTCTGCTGTAACCAACTCATCTGCGTTTTACATTAAGGGAAGATTAACAGCTGCAGATCTTTTGACAATGCTACTAGTAGCTGTATTACAGAATTATATTATGCTAAGTGACTCTGATGTTAATGTTTCTCATTACTATTTTTTCTGAGTAGGTGACAGCTATATGTCAATGAACATTACAATATTTCATTGATGGTGGACTATTTCCTCCTTTGACAACACAAATGCTCCTCTGATTTTGAAGGCACATGTTGCTTCAACACAACTAATGAATCAGCCAGTGTAGAGGACGACATTCAACATCTCCAAGACTTAATGCATCAAATGAAACAATCTACTACTGGTGCCTGGCTGGCTGAGTGGTTTACTTTCCTGAGAGGATGAATGGGACACCTGACTCAAAGTATTATGGTACAGATATGCTTATTTATTTTTCCATATATGCACCACACCCCACAAGCCCAAATGGACACCTCCAGCTTTGCCACCCCCAGCAGAAGCAGTCTCTTGAGCAAGGGGACGGAATGTGGGAATATAACAGAAGATTGGCAAGGACTGTAAATATGCTCAAGAGACTTGCAGCTGTGGTGTCAAAAAACACATCACACTTCTAATCACTGTTTAGTCTTATGTGCTTGACAAGTAGAACATCTGCATTTAGATAACACAGGCCTGGGACAGACTCAGGGGTACCCTGAACCTGCCTGG
>NW_010314124.1:55452-64040 GCF_000700745.2 Antrostomus carolinensis
ATCTAGTGGAAGGTGTCCCTGCTGATGGCAGGGGGGTGGAACTGGATGATCTTTAAGGTCCCTTCCAATCCAAACCATTCTATGATTCTATGATTATATATACAGGCGAAAGCAGAAGGTTCAGAATCTCACTCTCACTCTAGCAAGAACTGAGTTCCGCGGTGCCTGCGTTCCCGCTGACGTGCCTCTGCCCCGGGTGCTGCTTCGGAGATCCCCCAGTTTGCAAGGTAACAAGAATAAATTTGCTTTTTGCATTTTATCCATGGGTTTTGTGGTTGTTCCTGGGTCCTGCCCATGGCGGCTCACACAAGTCTCTTTTGCCCATGACAGTAATTGCTGAGTGATCTTGGTTTGTACAGCTTGGAGAAGAGAAGATTGAGGGGTAACCCTATTGCAGTCCACAACTTCCTCAAGGAGGGCAGTAGAGAGGAAGGTGCTGAACTCCTCACTCTGGGGACCAGCAATAGGACACATGGAAATGGTATGAAGCTGCATCAGGGGAAGTTCAGATTGGACATTAGGAAAAGGTTCTTCACTGAGGGTACTCGATTACTGGAACAGGTTCCCCAGGAAAACGGTCACAGCACCAAGTCTGTCAGAGCTCAAGGAGCATCTAGACAATGTTCTTAGTCATATGGTTTAGTTTTAGATAGTCCTGTGAGCAGCAGGGAGTTGGACTCAATGATCTTTATGAGTCCCTTTCAACATCAGTTATTTTATTATCTCCCTGCCCTTATCTCAACCTGTAAGCCTTCTATCATCTTTTCTCTTCCCTGTCCAGTTGAGGAGGGGGAATGATAGAATAGCTTAGTGGGCACGTTGCAGCAAGCCAAGGTCAACCCACCACAACCTACCAGGTAAACAGAGGCATAAGAAAGTTAACTTCCTACCAAAACAGATTAGACAGATCACTTAAGAAATTGCAAGAGTGAACTACGTGATAGCAGAATACTGCACTGACCGAAAAAGCCTTATTGGATGATACAAAAAGCTTTCCTGACTGTAGCAATACTCAAATATAGCACTAAGGTTAGTGAGACACTTTCCAAAAGGAAGAAGGGGCCAGGAAAAAAAACTATGCTTTAGAATTACATGATATCTCAAGTTGGAAGGGACTCAAGAGGATCACCAGCAACTCCCTCTCTGCTGTCCCTGCCTTGAGGGAGTTGTGGCCTGTGATAAGGCCACCCCTCAGCCTTCTCTTCTCCAAGCTGAACAAAGCAAGTCACCTCAGCCACTCCACATAATTCTTGCCCTTGAGACCTCTCACCATCTTTGTCACCCTCCTCTGGATATACTCTGATAGTCTGATGTCCTTCTTACATTGAGGTACCCAAAACTGCACACAATATTTGAAGTGGGACCACACCAATGTGGTGTAGAGGGGGACAAACACCTCCCTCAACCAGCTAGCTATGCTGTGCTGGATGCACCCTAGGACACAGTTGTCCTTTTTAGCTCCCAGGGCAGACTGTTGACTCATATTTAACTCACCATCAACCCAAACCCCCAGATCTCTTCCTGCAGGGCTGTTTTCCAGCCTCTCGTCCCACACTTTGTATGTATAACCAGGATTAACCGCTCCCAGGAACAGAAATTGGCACTTTTGTTAAATTTCATAGGGTTGGTGACTGCCCAGCTCTCTAGTCTATCCAGATGTCTCTGTAAGATGCCTCTGCTCTCAAGGGAGTCCACAGCTCCTCTTGGTTTTGTATCACCAGTAAACTTACTTAATGTACATTTGATTCCTGCATCCAGATCATTTATAAAAACATTAAAGAGCATTGTCCCTAAAATATAGACTTCTGGGGAACCCCACTGGTGACTGGGGTGAACCCCACCAGCCTGATCTAATGGCATTTACTATAACCCTGTGAGCCCAACCCATCATTCAATTGCTCACCCAACTTATTATGGGTTAGTTTAGCTGTGTGCTGGACATTTTGTCCAGAAGGATATTGTGAGAGACAGTATCAAAAGCTTTGCTAAAATGAAACAAAACAAAACAAAACAAAAACCCTCGCCCACATCTACTCGCTTTCCTTGGTCAACTAGATGGGTGACCTTGTCATAAGGAAATTAAGTTAGGTAAGCAGGCCTTTCCCCTCATGAACTCGTGCCAATGACTACATTGCCTCTCAAGTGATTTTCAATAACTCCCAGGATAAGGTTATCCATAATTTTGCTAAGCACTGAAGTGAGAGTGACAGGCCTGTAATTACCAGGGTCTTCCTTCTTACCCTTCTTGAAAATTGGGACAACAATGCAGTAGCATTTTCAGAAGTGGACATGCATTCTTCTGCAAATGTTTTAACATTAGGTCAGAAGATGAAGCCCAGCTGACAAGTTAGTAGTGGTGTACCCTAGAGGTAAAGACCAGAGCCAACACTGTTTAACATCTTCATTGACGATCTAGATGATGAGTGAAGACTACATGCAATTTTGCAGCCACACTGGGAGGAGTTGTTGATACACCAACAACTGTGCTGCTGTTCAGAGGGACCTTGCCAGGCTGGAGAAACTTGCCAACAGGAATCTTATGAAGTTCAACAATGGGAAATGCAAAGTCCTGTGCCTGGGAAAGATTAACCCCATGTACTAGGACAGACTGGGGGTCGATCAGCTGGAGAGCAGCTTTGTAGAAAAGGTTCTGGGGTTGACAAGCTGAACAGAAATCAGCAATGTGCCCTTATTGCAAAGAAGGCCAACTGCATCCTGGCTGCACTAGGAAAAGCATTGCCAGCAGGTGAAAGGAGGTGATCCTTCCCCTCTGCACAGCACTGGTGAGGCACATCTGGAGTCCTGAGTCCAGTGCGGGACTCCCCAGTACAGCAGAGACATGGATGTGCTGGAGCAAGTCCAGTGAAGGGCCACAAAGATGATTAAGGTACTGGATGCCTTTCATAGCAGGAGAAGCTGCAAGAGCTGGGCTTGCTTAGCCTGGAGAAGAGAAGGCTCGGGTGGGACCTTATCAATGTATATTAATCCCTGATGGGGGAAGTAAAGACCATGGAGACAGACTTTTCTCGGTGGCTTCCAGTGACAGGACAAAAGGCAGTGGGCACAAATTGAAATACAATAAACTCCTTTAAATATAAGGAATACTTTTAAAATTTTATTTGAATTTATTATTTTCACTGTGAGGGTGATTGAACACTGGAGCAGGTTGCCCAGAGAGGTTGCGGAGTCTCCACCCTTGGAGATATTCAAAACCCAACATAGACACAGCCCTGAGCAACCTGCTCTAGCCAACTTTGGTACAAGGGTGTTGAACTAGAAGATCTCCAGAAGTCCCTGCCAACCTCAAACTCTGTAATTCTAACATTAATGCTCAGCAACATTACTTATATAGATACAGCCCCGAGCAACCTGCTCTAGCCAACTTTGCTTTGGTACAAGGGTGTTGAACTAGATGATCTCCAGAGGTCCCTGCCAACCTCAAACTCTGTAGTTCTAACATTAATGCTCAGCAACATTACTTATTTAGGAACAATCAGAAGAAGAACTAGGAGGAGCAACTATTTTTTCTTCTCCCTCCCATGTTAAACTTTCAGGTGGGAAAAAAAACCCAAACAAAAGAAAATCAAAATGAAACCCCACCAAAATACCCAAAAGCAAACCCAGAGCACTCCTAAATAGGTACAGATTTAATTTTAATCTGTTTAAACTTAAACAAGAAATCTGAGAATGGTGGAAGCATCCTTGATTACATGTGAGAGCTTATCACACTTGGAGATGAAGAGCCTGAAGGTCTTTCAAGTCCTGGAAGCCTTCAAAGTGGAGATACTCTATCACGTTCTGCTGACTTTCAGAATCTAACAAGCAGGTCACGTCCAGAACTGAATCTGGCAACAGTGACTATCGACCTGTCAGCTTCACTGACAGCCTTTGGAGTTTTTTGTAAAGAAGTTTAGGCTAATAAACAGATCTCAATAATGTTAAAAAAAGTATTCTCTGAAATTAAGAAAGCTACCCAAGCCCGCTCAAAATTTTCAGCGCTCAGAATTGATGCCTGGCAGGCAATACTAATAATTCAATGGAGAGAACTGGTGAGAAGATTGGACTTAATCAGTAAGAGTCTGTATTTGTGAACAGTGGTTTAGATCTTTCACCTTTATCAGAAAGGAATGGATGGACTAACACGATGCAAATTTAACTCCCAGCTGGGAGCTGCTACTTTCAGTCAATCCTTCCAGCCCTAAAGCTAAGGATTCAGGATTAAGGATTTAAACCACTAACGATCATATGCTGAACAAAGAGTGCAGTAGGCACATGAAAAAGAAAACATGACAAAATGTCAGGAGACCAGAAAGCATGAGGAGGAGGGAAGAGCAAAAGCTTGGGCAGAAAAGTAAATGTGTGAAGCATGACCAGACTTGCATATTCTTGTGGAGCAAAGGGGGTGTGTTTTGATATGCCAGGAAAGATTCAGTACCAAGTCTGATTATTACTACTTTTTTCCCCCCCCTAAGTTAAAAAAAAAAAAAAAAAAAAAAGTTTCATTCTGAAGGCTGCATTTCACCCAAAGATTCAAGGTACAAGCTTTCTTCAGAAAAACTTCAGTGTAGTAATTAACATATGTTATATTGAAAATCTCACAAGACACGGAAGAAAAAAATAACTGCAAGAAATTGCTTTTGAGGCCTAGATATCAGTTTCATTTTTACATATATAATTCCCAATTGTTTACTGTGCCTATATAAATATGAAATATTAAAGTGATGGAGTGGATTCAAATAAAACAGAAGAAAATAATTAATACAGAATCAAATACAACTAAGGCATTGTAAGTACTGTGACAAAGAACACATACAGGTACACTTTCAAGAGGACAAAAAATCATCTACAATGAAATATGCCAAGAACATAAAACCAAATATAAAATCAGTCAATAGTCTTAATAGACCTTTCCACCAAGGTTTTCCCTTCTTCCTTCCCCACTTCTCGCATTGCCTTGGCACACACTAAAAACTACAATACAGCAATTCTTCACCAAGAGAAATATGGGTAGTGAAATAAAATAATTCTCATTTTGCTGTAAAATTGGGTTGTTCTTATGCTACTTTAAAAAAAAACAAAACTATGGCAATGCAATCTTCTAAACTGAATCATTTAGAAGATAAATTATTTTGCTGCAGTTATCTGTCTTCAATAAAAGAAAAATTGCTATAAAAGAAGAGAATAGTACTAGGGAATTTTTTTTAAGTATTGAGGGATATGTACTGGAAGCAAAGCACTTGGTTCTTACTACCTCAGGATACAAAAACTTGAGTGATGATTTAGACATATACTTTTATATTTAGGTCAGAAATAGGAATAAATGGGTTTCTGAATGAAAGAGAAATAACAACCGTTGATAGCTTGAAGTCAGAGTGGATTTGTCTTGTATCGCTACCTACTGTACTGTAAAAAAAGGCTTAATGCAAAACCATTTAAATAACCAAAGCCCACTCAGATAAAACTGCAGTAAGATAAAAAAGTTTGCTTACCTCTTCTTTTTTAATGTGTTTTACACTCATATAACACTGAAGCAACAAGTCCTTGATTTCATTACTCTCCTCTGAATCATAATCAAAGCAAAGTAAAGTCTGATGTAGATTCCATAGACGAATTATATCTGCACCCTGACAGGAAAAAAAAAGCTCACATTATAGTGAAATAGGTACAGCTTTAATGTGAAAGAGCATTTACAGGATCTTAAACAATGAAACTGAAATGCATTGTTACAGATAGAAGATTTTCACACTGTAAAATTAGGAACTTTAATTGACTTTCACCACATCATTGGGAAAAATTACAAAAATATTTCTGTAACTGCAGAAATACTGACTTCCAACAACTGAAGACATGCTCAAGTACAGAAAGCAAGCTGGTATTTCAGGCAAAACAGATGAAAACTGTATTATCCCACTTTTGAAACTTTATACAATGAAAGCAGCTAACAGGGAAAAATGGAGGAAAGAAATAAGTAAAGGAGACATTCATTGGGTCAGTGCAAAAGATGTATGCCACAATAATCTAATTAACTCACACATTAAAAAAAGATTTGTAGAGATACAGAGTAACAGAAAAATAAGCTTCCCACATAAGAAGTCTATGAGCCTACTACTTCCCACATAAGAGTAGCTGCACATAGTACTTAAACATGATTTAACTAAAAGAGTTAATTCCTATTTAGACCTTAGTCATTGGACTTTATGAGTCAAGAAATAAAAACCAGCGCAAGAGGAAAAACCAGTGCAAGAGAAAAAACGTTTCACTTACAAAACTGATGCCAAAAATGTTTAAAGTTTGTTTTAGAGAAGGCAACATTTTAAAGTGTTGCTTATGCAAATAGCAACAAAGACACTTTGTAACCAACATGTATCTTAAGTTTCATTAATTGAGAACCACTACAACATAGAAAACAAGTTAACTTGAAATAAAAAGTATTTTGAAGAGATAATTTTTCAACAGCAATGTAAAAGTCAATATAGCTTCAGCATACCGTAGCAGCTTTATTCAGGCTTTTTCTTAGCAGAATGATAAATAGAGTCTTCCCCAGCTGCTCCTTCCCTTCCAGTCCTTTCTCCCACCACATTTCACATACATGTTGGATAGCACCGTGGAGGAATTTTTCTGATTCAGGTAATGCAGGAAGAACACCTACAACAGTAGTACAGCAATTATTTGATGCAATGAACCACGTTATTCCTGTGAAACACTAGTCTGTCAGCACACCAACTATACCTCTCAATATCAGCCAGCTCTTGCCACATTTACACATCTTAATGGCCTATTCTCACTGTGGGTATTTAGGCAGCCTTGTGAACTCTAAGGTTTTGGCCAAGCTTTTTGCATCAGTAACAATGATCCAAAGTTAACAATGATCTTAAGTTTTGCCTTAAAAATACTATAAACCACAGAATAAATTATCTATCATTGGGTAAACAGCTGGAAGAAAGAAAACTATTTAAATTCTGTGTAACTGATTTGTTCCCTTGATTTTATCTCATAAATAAGAACCCACATTAGTACCAACTTTGCTCCTGTAAATTCTGTTCCACAGGCTATTCATGTCAAACAAAAAGCCTAGTATACTCATCTGCTAAAAAACCCCAGTATAATGTAGTATTCTAACAGAGAAGTACTCACCATTTAATATAAAAACACATTCTAGAAGAGCTTTGTAGTTTGCAATTTCATCCACTGCGGGTATGGAAGCAGTAACTACAGCTGTCACTCCTTGGATCACAGCTACAGCTTGTCTCTGAAAGAAAGCGATGTTGAGGAAACAATTCTGCAATTTATTTTATACTCAGGAGATAATTATGACAAGAGATAAACCTTAGGAACAGAGAGCAAAGCTAATTGTTATTTAGCTTCCATTTCAGGTAAGAAGAGGCTAAAGCATAGATTCTAAAGTACACCTGCTTCAAAAAGTTTGAAAAGGGCTTTCAGGTCTAGCTAGCAGACCACATGGCGACTGTACATGTGTATCTGCTCCTCCATTAAAGACTTCATCTGCAACAAAGCCACTCGAGAAACCATCCACTTCAGAGCTAAAAAGACCCTAACTAGCAGGGTCTTATGCAAGTAAAAAATGTGTAGATCTTGTGAATTTAGATCCAGGCACATGATTCTATAGGCCTCTGTATGTATGATGGATTTTCTACAAGCCTCAAGGTCTCCCTAATGATTTTCCCACTGCATTTCTTTTTTAATTCTGAAATCAAATAACCTTTTTCCCTGATATTCTCAAGACTATGTGGACTGCAGTGCAGAATGAAGTACATGAGGGTCCAAGTCAAAGAAATTCTGTATAAACTAAATTGATGGGAGGGGCGTTCAAATCTCAATTCCACAATCTTCTTTCAATACAATGAAATAAAACATGTAGTGAATTTCTTATAGTATATGCCAAATACTTAAGGAACATCTGAAAAATCAACATTGGTTTACTGAAATAAAAGATACAAAAGCCCACTCAACTCCAGTGAAAAAGTTTTTGTAATTAAAATTATCAGCAGATTTAATCTTTTACAGTATAGACCAATCATAATTCAGATTAATCTGAGCACCATAGTTAAGTAGTCAGTTAAGAATGAGACAGGGAGATGATATTTGGAACTGGTCTTGTTTGATAACCCTTGCATGTTTTCAGATGCTATGAAAACATCCTATTTTATTTCTCAGAAAATATTAAATACTCATCATATTTTTATTTTACAACATTTTTACCATTTCTGGAACTATCTCAACTTCCATGTCATTGTTATTTTCGTTGTCTTCAATCCTCTGCCATGTTTCCACAGGGTTCTCTATCAAAGTCTCTGTCAACAGCTGTGTCAGTCTCTCCCATAGTACTTCCTTTTGCTTTCTTGGCAATTCTTGAAGTAGTTCATTCAAGTTGAAAGGATCAAATGTATCTTTCTGTGAATTGTTAGAAGATGTCATACAATTCAACATCAGTGAATTGCATCATATTTCATCATCGTATTTCCTAAAATTAACACTTTTTTTACATTAAGGATTAATTTCCATTCTAGTTATAGAGACAAAATACCTTCTAGAAGTTGCATTTCTTCAAAAATCAGCACAAGATATTC
>NW_010314124.1:64073-68935 GCF_000700745.2 Antrostomus carolinensis
TCTTTTAAGACTAAAGTCTTTAGCCCTTGATAGCAACACTACTGAACATAAATCACATCCCCATAAAATAAACTTCTGTCTCTCATGTGTTCTAAATACTTAATTCCCAACGGACACAATTCCACATCCTTAGCTAAGAAGCTCACAGCTGCATAGAATTAAAGTCCCTGATCATATCTTTGCTATCTTAAATATCGATTGTTGATGGCTGTTGAAAGAAAACCCTTATGCAAGGACTAGAAACATGTCAGGACAGCCATAGGGACAGCACCACAGAGTTTGCAGTGCAATCTGCATAGAACAGTGGTCTGTATACTCCACTATTTTAAAGCCATCCTATCAAACCTAATGTCTCAGTGCATTAACCTTATATTGCCCTCTTAAGCTCTACTGAATGGGAAGCCACCATTAGTCCCTGTAAGAGGCTTCACTAAGAGACTGATGTGAACTAGTTCCTCAGAAGAACCTTGCTAGAAGAATTTATCTCAGAGACATAAAGAGCCTGTTAGTATCAAAGAAGGGTAGGCAACCTGCTAGGAAAGGCAATACACAAAGAAAAGATTAGAAGAAAAAACAGACACAGCCAAGAGGAAGTACAGATAATTTTTGAGATGTAATTTGCAATACTGAAGTAAAGGTTTACCTGATAAAAAACACTTCAGAGGAAAGAGGGAGAATGCCCATGGTCTTGAAATGAAAATATTTTTAGTTTGCAGATACACTAAAAAACAGGAATTGAAAAGAAAAAAAGTTGAAGGGAAAAAGAAAAATAGAAAATAATGAAAGAAGCAGCAGTAAGTATTAGAAGGTTCCCAGAAGGGTATGAGAAGATAGATACTGTTACATATTTATAGCAGAATTTCTTTCTTATTCTACAGCTGGAAACAAATAAAATAAACCAAAGGTGACACAGGGAGTTCTGCAGCCCCTGTCTGCTTTAGACAAACCCAAAAGACCAGATACTAAGATCGTTCTGTTTCAAACAAAAAGAATCCATTCATAATAAGATCAGAGCTTTCTAATCTTTCTTTGGGATGATATGAGATGGAATTATTCCAAAACCTATGAGGGAAAAGGTTGTCACTGAATGATAGTCATATTCGTGATTCCTATTTTCCTCTCTAAGAAATAATGTATTTTCTTGACTTGGAACAGGATTTAGTGGAAAAACAAAGCACCTGATAAATACTTCAATGAACAGTACCACAATATGGTAATATTTTAAAATTATTACAAAGAAAGAAGAGTGAAAAGACCAAAGGAAACCTTGAAGGAAAATTAGCAAACCCCTGGAATTTCAGATTATGTGAATGAAACAAAACATTGAAAGGAGGAAAAAGAAAATTAAAGGGGGGTGGGGTGGTCTAGAAATGAGAGCCACTGAAAGAAGTAGCAATGCTAAGAAAAGAACTTGAAAAAATAAGTTACAAAGGCAAATTCTGAGGTTAGAATACAAAATAGGTAGAAAAAGCAGGGCATAAATATAATGTGAAAACTAAGGAAAGCAGTGAGGCTCTAACCACGTTTTCCTCTTTCTACATTTATACATCCACTTCTAAAGGACAGAATACACAACCACAGCCTCCTCCACAAAAGAAGTCAAGAACTCTTCAGGGAAGACAGATCCTAATATGAGGATCTTCATCCTAAGATAAGAAATGGTCAAACACCCTTCATCACTGAAGGTTTCAAAAGCAAATGAATAAAATAACTCAGGTCTCACTCAGGTCTCTTAGACAATCAAAAAGTAATCTGGATATTCATGTTCCCTTATGCTTTGAAAGCATGAAAACAGTTTTAATCTATATACTTATTATAGTCAGTGATATAGTTTCCAGATACATTGGCAACAGCTGAAAGCTTTTGCAAGACAACTCTTGTGAAGTGGTGATGAAAAATAAAAGATCAAAAAAAAAATCTTCAATCCAAATAGATCAAGATATGTTAAGATAGATTACTGGATGAAAAGGCAGAAACCTCACAGCCAAATTAATTGAAAAGGAAACACTGCAAGAACTGTACATTATCCTAAACAGAATAGTTTCTTGTTACAATGTTTAGATTTGGGGAAAAAATGGGAAGGAGACTTCAAGCAAACACAATCTGTTCATTAAGTTATAATCTAAAATTACATACAGGAGTGCAAATGAAAAAAATAGCAAATTTATTGCAAAAAGAGATTCAGTGATGTTTGGGAGACAGACATTCCTAAGCTTATCACATAGAACATGATCTCTATCATAAAAATCACAGCTTTAATACATCTGCCACACTAGCAAATTAGTTCATGCCTCTGTGGACATAGAGGTCAACTGATCCGTTTACTTTACCCTTGTGTTGTGTTGGAGGGGCATTTTTGGTAGTGGGGGAAGGGGCTACCCTGTAAGAAGCTTTGCAAAGCTCCCCTGGCTCCAAGGAGCATCCCCCCAGCCCAGGCTGAGACAATGAGCACTAGAGAAACACCTCTGTGAATCCATATTTCTGAGGGGAAGGACTGTCTTGAAAAGAAGAAGGTGGAGAGAACCTGGAGGAGAGGACATTGACCTGAACAAGAGACAACCACCGGCCTAAATAAAGAGAGAGCTTTGCTGCCAGGAGGGAGGAGGAGGAGGGGGAGGACAGAGAACCTCAGACATCTAGGTCAACCACATGGAGTAGGAGAAGGCAAAGGAGGTCCCTGCAGCCCGTGAAAGTTCAACAGCAGAGCAGATACCCACGTGTAGGCCATGGAGGACTCCAGCTGGAGCAGAAAGCTGAGCCTGATGGCAGGTGTGACTGAATTGAGACCCCAGAGTCACTCGACACTGGATGGGGGCTGGACCCCCAGAGCTGGGGAGTGAGGAGGTGCACTCAACCGGAGGTCAGTCTGCAGCCCGTGGATGTCCCCATGCCAGAGCCAGGAGCTGAGCCTGAAGAGGTCCATGACTCCATGGGAAGTCCACATTGGAACACTTTGTTCCTGGACTTTCATGCCGGGAAGAGCAGCAGAGGTGAACTGACTGAAGCCCCATTCCCTGTCCCTGTGCTGCTGGGGAGGGGGGAAGGTAGAGAAATCAGGAGCAAAGTGATTTGAGCCCCAGAAGAAGGGAGGGGTGGGGGAAGGAGTTGTAAGATGTGGTTGTTATGTCTCACTGTGCTACTCGGATGATTGGTAACGATTAAATTGATTTTTCTTCCCCAGGTTGAGTCTGTTTCGCTTGTGACCATAACTGGTGAGAGAGCCCTCCCTGTCCTCATTCCAATCCAAGACCCCTCTGTTGTGATCCCCTTCCCATCTCACCAGGTGCGGGGAGTGAGTGCAGGACCGCATGGTCCTACTGTGGGTGAAACCACCACACACCTGATAAAGGTAATATTAGGAAATTATTGATCAGAAAGCTGAAGCTAACCTGACAACAGCATTTATTAAGGCTAGCAAAAGATGTTTAGGAGAAAACGTATGTATCTTAATACCAGATAGATTGAAGCTTAGTGGAAAACACCACAATGCAAATTATTATTTCTAATTACTATGCAATATCATATACACATCATGAGAATGAATTTTAATTAGTGGATTTGTTTTGTTGTTCCTCCTGCCCCTCTCCACACTGCATTTAGAGACAGCAATCTATCACATCACTAAAACATTCAGTGATAAAAATAACTAGCAGCCACAATTACCCACAGATTAAGTAGACAGTCTAAACTGTCAAATGAATGAACAAATACTAGTGAAACACACCTCTGCTATGTCTGTATATTAGCTCATATTCATTACACACCAATAAACTCTTTCATAGGTTGAAGTTTAAAAAAACATTATTTCATCAACATCAAATGGGTATTTTTGGTTTTTTACAATTACCACAGTACTGACAATTTATTTTTTTAGAAATGTGAACTGTACGTGCAAGAACCAAATATTAAAAAATTAGTTGGTTTATAAATGGCAAAATTTCAGATTCTACAACTTTTTCAGCTACGTTCCATTAAGTAACATTTGAACTTATTTTATACAGCAGTCATTCTAGCACATCCGCAGGAACCAGAGAAATAGTTTCTGTCCATATGTCACAACATTACCAAATTTCTCCACTAATAAGAAACAAGATTTTATTAGTAATGCATGTGTACCACGGCTTACTTACAGGATTCTGAGTATAACACAGGAAGTCTTCAATTGAGTCTTTAGACACCACTTGTAAAAATGCTTCACGTTTCATTGTGGTCTTGTTTTTCCTTACTTAATAAACAAAACAAAACAAATGTTAGATAAAGTCCTGTATCTCAAAATAAGGCCATTTTTGGTCTCAGTGAAGAAGGTATGAATCTACATTGTTCATCTACCTAGTTACAAATAAAAGATGTTTACCGCTCCAAAATACTTTACAGTTATCAGCATTTAGATTCACACCAGCACTAGGCTGCAGTATTTGCATGCATTCTTTTCAGTCCTTTTATACTAAAAGAGTCTGAAAACAGAAGAACTTTTAAACGGATACTTTTATTTTTAAAAGGAATGGCGTATCCAGCAGGTACCCCGTGTTTACCTAGCCATGACAAGTACTGATGGGCAGCGAAATATTCTCTCCTTTTCTTTCTTGTCAAGTGAAGATTATGGGGAACTGGCAAGGTCCCTTTTTGACACTTAGAGCTTAATTTACACACCTAAGCACTCCTTCCATCCCAGGTGGTTCCTGACGTGCTTTTCCCACCCGTCCCAGTACGGAAGCCGCCTTACGTAGGTAGCCTTTACCGTGTGTGTGTCCGTACCACGGCGTGGGGCGGGTGCAGCCCCAGGGAACAGTCCCGGATCAGCCAGGGGCTGCCCGCTCCCCGCGCTACCGCCGGCCCCACGGCCCGGGCCGGCCCCACAGGCC
>NW_010314125.1:0-14608 GCF_000700745.2 Antrostomus carolinensis
GGGGGAATATTCTCATTCCAAAAGCATTGGAAGTTAAACAATAAGCTGACTCAGTCCCAAACCTCACAGACTGATTGGTTCAAGCCCCAACATATTGTCCTTTGCAGGATAGAATTATTTTCTATTTTTTATAGAGCATGAGTGCTTCTACATGTCAGTATAGGTAGTTTCCTCTTCCTCCACTTCCCATGGAGCAGGACTGCAATGAAAATAAATTAAATAGCAGTGCAATTTAAGTATAAAATGAACTGGAAAAAGAAGGTAGGATACAGTGAAGTACAACAGAATAGATACAAAAAGTGTTTTATATACATTAATTATTGCAAGAGTATTTTTTGTTGTCAAATATTTCCCCTGGATTGAGGATGAGGAAGAATGCTTAGCATTTTTATCTTCATAGTACTCATTAAGGAACTTGCATTCCAGATAAATCTAAAATTTAATGCAGCAGGCAATCTGCCTTCAGTTATGTGGTTTCCTTTGAAGCCTCTATAACAAGTTTCTAAACAGCTGCTGTGTGCTACAACTCAAGGAAAGGAAAACTACTCATCTTATCAAGATTGATGAGTCTCAGACCACCAAATTCCTTGGTCTCATCAGTACAACTTACATCAAACAAAAAGTAGATTTTATTTTAGAGAAGATTGTTGTTTAAGCAGTTCTCTCAATGAGTTTGAAAGATTAGCTGCCTGATAGCCAGAACCTCTCTGTTGATTAGCAATAGTTGGAGGTGAAATATTCTAGGATTTATTCTACTACAAGAAAAAACCTTTACTGAAAACACATTTGGACTGAAAATGTGTCATATCTGTCTTTTTACTACATTCCTAGTTTTATTAAATGACAAAACATAATCTTCCCAAGTTTTATGTCAATGTGAGCTGAGATTTTTCGATCTTAAAGGCATTTTTTCTTCCAAGAAGGTTTCAGAACAGTTATCTTAATATCTATATAGCATTATCTGAAAGAATAAAGCAGTATTTCCTCTCTTTCTGTCTATTCGCTTTAGCTAGCAGCCAGTGCACACTAGAAACTCAGCTGGTGATTCTGTAGGGGGTCCTTCCATCTACATGTCATTATGAAGGTAGTAACACTATTTCACATCTTTTATACTCTAGTATTGCTGGAGTTATCTCTTTTTAGGCTTGAAACAAAACAGACGTTCTGCCCTTTTAGATCTTCCCAAGTTCTTTTTTGGACATTTTATTTATCAGATAAAGCCCCAAATCATCTCTGGAGCATACACTCTGCTCAGCTGCTTATAGAACAGTAGATCAGAACAACAGTTTATACAATTCTGTAGGACAAAGATGTGTATTAAATCTTCAAGATTGACAAAGATTAGTTATTTCAAGCCCTGATACAAATAATGAGGAATTATAAGATTTCTTATCACCATATGGCTTTACACATAACGATCAGTCTTGCATAGAGTTTAGATTGATAAGAATAATCAATAAAGAAGAAATGGCAGTAGTTAGCAGTGGTTGAAAGCAAAATTGGAAGAGTTTTGAAAGTGTTGCTGTTTTAAAGAAAAGGGAAAATGCCAGTGAGGGGGAAATTAGTGTGTTGAGCAGGATCCCACACTAAAGCAAGAAGAAAAGCAGATTAGCAGGGAGAGAATATACAGCCACAAAGTGAGGACTGGATTCAACAGTAACATCCAAGTCCCACTGTTTACCCATTAAAAAAAATAGCCTACTGGATATATTTCCAGACACCCTTCAGTAGACCAGACTTTTTTTTTACCTGACCTTAGAAGTATTTAACATAGCTTGCCTCATTTACTGTATTTTATTTCTGTTATGATGCACTTTATGTCAGTGTAAATACTTCTTGCAGGAACAGTTTCAGTAAATAGTACACTGGATCTTGTTGTGTTTGGATGAAGAAGCTTCAAACACCCCAATTCAGGCAGATCCTTGGTAAGGAAGATTGTCCCTCCCCATCCCATCATCTCCTGTCCTATCCCCAAATTATGTCCAAATAAAGAATCTACAGCATGTCCTTCAAAAATAAGTGCCAGTGTAGAATCTTCTGTCCACCTGTAGAAATTATGAATCTCTAATGATGGAGTTGGTAGCCCACATCCTTTTTAAGGGTTGGGTCCTATTTATATACTATATAGGTTTTTCAGCAAAGCCTCTACATCCATCAAAAGAAGATCCTGAGCATGACCTATTTTCATCTTAAATGAACAGATATTAAATAGATTAGAGACATGTCCAATGTTATCTTTCAGCCCACATACAGGTGGAGTTTCCTGTCTTTGTTTTTGTTCCTTTATACATCTTAGATACATACATCCAGCATACTGAGAAGTCTTCAAGAAAAATAATCTATCACAGTGTCCCAAAAAGCAGCATGGTCTACTGGCAAATGCAATGGACTAGGCCACAGGGACTAAGACTTTACTTCTTAGCATCTACTATCTTTTTCATATCTGTCAGAAAAAATAAAAATAAAAAAGAAAACAAAACAGTCCATCCTCCCGCAGCTTCATTACTTCTACAAAAGGAAAGGATGACAATTTTCAAAAAGTTTTGAAGTTAACAGTTGAAAAATGCAGTACATTAACTAGCGATGGCTAGCTACCTTCTTCTAGTCTCCAAAGCAGTCAAGGATTCCTGATTCTTAGTATTTTCCTCCTCAAACCATACCAGCTTTGTCAGACATGGTGCACCCTAGCCATAGCCTCACCATTTTAACATCTTGAATTTTTGCCCTCTCAAAGCAGGGGAGAAAAATAATTCCTTCAGTGACCACTTGTTAAGTTAATCAGGAAATAAGTGAACAAACAGCTCTAATGCATTTTTCCCATCATAAAGACAAGAGTCCTTTAAGATCTGTATTTGCCTAATTTTTATTGTGACATGGGGGTGCATGGCTTGTTATGGAGTTTTTCTGGTTGTTTTAAATGTCTCTCTAGTTTACCATTATCTGATGATCTCTGTTTAGAAAACCAAATTAGAAGCTTAATATCTACTTTTTTCCAGGACTTGATGACATACCTTGCTGTGTATGTTATTTCTCCTGTCACAAATCTTCAGGTTTGCACACATGCAGCAGATCACATTTCCAAGCAGTTCCAAAGACAGCTGATCAATATATAATCCACTAACAACAATGCATTTAATTTCAGGAAAATTGTTTAGAAACAGTTTTCTGAACTACAGTAAGCACGTAACACCATTCTGTTTTACCAAAGAGTCACTTCCTCTTCTTAAGATGTGCTCAGTACAGTTGCCACTCAGAGTAAGAACTGCACTGATTAAATTCACAAAGTCTAAAAGTTAGAAACAGATTTTCTGGAGGCTTGTAGGGGCAACAGTAGTAACTCGTTTGTGCCAGAACTACTGCATGTAACTAGTACAGACCATAGTCTCCCCTTTCACTTATCCAAAATGTTAGGGCAGAAGTTGCTGCAAGACAGAACTTCTGACCTTGACTACTGCAAATGAAACATGAAGCTAAGTTTCTATTTCTTTTTCCTTATGATGTATTTTCTCACTTTAAGATCTATAGGTGAGGGGTTCTATATAAACACAAAAGATCTTATGAGCTAAAATATTTGCTTCCTAGCAAAACAAAATCACCACTTGAAATAATGAGTAGAGCTGAAACAGGATGACATGACTCAAAATCCTTAAGAGCAAAATTTGTCTATATTGAGCAAGAAGGCCTCAGGAATTAAAGTACAAGCAGAATACAGTTTCATTCCTATAACATTCTTTGTCATGTCACGACTGCTAACAGATGAAGAACAGATTCAAGACTTTATTATAACAACCTATTTTTATGTAAGACATGCCTTCTACCTGTTGTCAATCAGAAGCTGTTCTGCCCACTCAGTTTCTTTCTCTCATTTAATCCTGCCAGAAGAAAAACTGTTTCAGTTACACATGCAAATGCATGTATGATAGATAAATGCTCTAATTAACATCTTATTATTAATTCTTTCACTAGTACATTAGGTGACAACTAACATGCAGGTGAAGGGTGCTTCATCTGGGTTTTACTATTTTATTACTGTTTACATGACACAATAAGCATGAAGCAAATGCTCTGCAGGTGTTGATTTAAAAGGAAAAAATTGTAGTTGCCACATAACCCAAAAGATGCCCTAGAAATAACAGCAACATAATGACCTTAAGAACACTTAACCACCCACCCACTGTGAAGCAGCAATAAAATAAATCTAGCTCACCATCTTTCTTACATAGTCCTACATAGTTTAGCAGCTTTTCCAGAGTTTCTCACATTACTGAGATTGCAAAATGACATTTCATCCAGTGAGATCAAGAGCTACATAGCTAAGCTGTTTTCAAACATGTCCTAGCCATCTACAGGTCTGTACCACTTTCCTTTAAGGGAAAGTATCACTTTGCTTTAAGTAGTGTTGACAGAATGGGTTTGTATCATCTACAAACCAAACACACCTTACAATACATTTCCCTGAAGTAACTACTACTAAGTGGTCACAGTTGTAGATAATACCAACACATGTGTAGACCAACACGATTCCCTAGTGCTAAATGACCATATTTATTTAATCATAGAATGGTTTGGGTAGGAAGACACCTTAAAGATCATCTAGTTCCAACCCCCCTAACATGAGCAGGGACACCTTCCACTAGACCAGGTGGCTCAAAGCCTCATCTAACCTGGCCTTGAACACTTGTTACCATGAGAATTTGAAATGTATTTGGTGCCCACCTGCAGCTTGTAGTTTAGTTTCCTTCAAAAGAATACAGTTTATACACCCCAAGATTGCAGGTATTCATAGGCATCTCCACTAAGAAAAACTAGAAAGTTTCTATAAAAGGCTTCATTTTAACCTGTGCTTTCATGTGACCTTTAATTTAAAGTAGAAAAATAAATCTGTAGAGAATTAATAGCTTTTAAAATATAAAATTTATGAAGGTGATTTTTGTATTAATCTATTTCATCAAGGGTTTGGTGTTCTACACAGATCATAAATATGATCCTCTGGACTCATTCTAAGAGATGCACGTATTTCTTGTGTTGGGGGCTCCAGAACTGGACACAGTACTCCAGGTGGGGCCTTACAAGAGCAGAGTACAGGGGGAGAATCACCTCCCTGGAACCGCTGGCCACGCTTCTCTTGATGCAGCCCAGGATACGGTTGGCCTTCTGGGCTGCAATCGCACATTGCCGGCTCACGTTCAGCTTCTCATCCACCACCACTCCCAAGTCCTTCTGTTCGGAGCTCATCTCAAGCTACTCATCACCCAGCCTGTATTTATGTTTGGGATTGCCCTGACCCAGGTGCAGGACCTTGCATTTGGCCTTGTTGAACTTCATGAGGCTAGCACAGGCCCACCTCTCAAGCCTGTCAAGGTCTCTCAAGGTCCCTCTGGATGGCATCCTGTCCCTCCAGCGTGTCAACCGCACCACACAGCTTGGTGTCGTCGGCAAACTTACTGAGGGTGCACTCAATCCCACTGTCCATGACTCTGACAAAGATGTTGAACAGTATCAGCCCCAATACCCACCCTTGAGGCACACCACTCATCACTGGTCTCCACTCAGACATCAAGCTGTTGACAACAACTCTTTGAGTTCGACCATCCAGCCAGTTCCTTATTCACCGAGTGGTCCATCCATCAAACCCACGTTTCAAGAGACAAGGATGTCGAGCAGGACAGTGTCAAATACCTTGCACAAGTCCAGGTAGATGAAATCAGTTGCTTTAACCTTATCCACCAATGCTGTAATTAATTTATTACTTTCAAAAAAATAGTATTTGTTCACTGGCAGTGCAAACACTTTACAATTAGACCTTCACTGAAGTTTGTTATATCAGGACTGTAAGAGATTTGATCTAGGCCAAAACTTTGAGAATTTATCTGAACCTAATTCAGGTTTCTTAGGAGTACATCACAGATGGCAAATTTCATCAAAAGCAACTCATGTTGCCCGTGACTCTAGCTAAAAAAAAAATAAAATAAAAAAAACCAAAAAACACCAAACCAAAAACTACCCCCCCCAAAAAAACCCCACTGAGAACAGTCACCTTCTCACCAAGTTGTGGTAGAAGAGCTGAGTCCCATCTCAAATATGGAAGGAAAGATAGACAAAAGAAACATGCGGAGAAAGACACCATTTGAATGGGTTGCAAGATTTTATCCAAATGGATATACAACTTGTATTACCCCTTCTTAAACCTATACAGATAAACACAATTCATGATGTTCTAACATTTTAGAAATCATAGATTTTTAGATGAGCTTTTTTGTTGTTTTAAAGTAAATTGGTTCAAAGTTTCTCAAAGTATCGCTTGCACTGAAGACAATACCACCATCTTCTGTTCTGCTGTGCTAGCATACCATGGGGAATATTGTTAATATAGCAACTCTTTAGTGGATATATTAGCTTAGTCTCCCACACAGAATTTTTATCTGAATAAAATAAACCAGCAAGTTCACCACTGTGGGATCTTGGAACATGTTTCAGAGAAATTAGTACATTTTTCATGTTCTCCTGTATTAAAACAACACTGGTTACAAGACATATCAATCTTGTTTGAGCCATAAAAATCCATATTTTGTTCATTACCATAATTTGTGATTTAATATGTGCAAATGCTCATTCTCCCCAATACAGACATGCACCAAGTAATATGCTAGTTTAGTTTTTATTTTTACTCTAGAGGTATTCAGAAACCTCAGTAAAAGTCTGCTTTCAAATTATAGTTAATTCTGATCATCCTGAGTAATTTGTAATAACTTATTTTAGAGATTTGGGAAGAAACACACAAACCAGTCAGAGTTCAGAGTCCAGGCTACTTGTCCAGCATTTCACTAATGGAACATAATTCCAGATTAAATAACAAAGTGTTTTCATAGTCAAATGAAAGTAGAATAAAAAATTATGTTGAATCTGCTGATCTTAAAGTAATATAAATTTATTTGAGAGTATTAAGTCAGTTAAGCAGTTTTCAAAGTTTGTTTCAACTGCATGTGTTAGTCCTCTGGCTGTTGGCAAGTTATGAACTCTTTGGGTAACAGTATGAATCCAGTTAAGAAAGCTTAAACTGCATCTTGCTTTAGAGTTACCATTTACTTTCTGAAAGGGAAACTGTATTTTTAATGGGGATTAGTTATAATATCTGAGGTTCAGTTTCCCATATTAAGAAAAAGGTTCAAAAGAAACCATGATCTAACCAAGACTGATAAGAAAAGAGTACAATACTATACCATTTCCTAAAGGAGGATAAATACACCTCTTATTTCAATGGTACTGCTAAGACAGCTCCTGATGTCATTTACACTTTATATCTTAGGTGGTAGTAGCATAACCACTCATGGTAAATTTGTTTCACTGGTTGGGATAGATTTTTATTATTATTATTATTTTTGTGAGTGCAAACTCCTTTGTGAAAAAGCTATTTGAAAAGTCTTTAGTTAAACTCAATTTTATAATCAAAGAAATTGATGATATTTCTAAATTTGTCTAGTAACCAAAAACCAGCTCAAAAAGTGACATTCATTATTTTCTCTGGTTTTTAAATGAGGAACATTATAGAAAAGGAAAATGCTTCTTGATCACCTTTAATTACTGTTTTGTTTCTCTTTCATTCTCCCCTGCCTTCCTTTCCCAAAATCAGGGAAGTCAGTTCTTTAGAAGCATGCCTATTTTTCATTATGCACAAGTTAAAGCATATTCCAGAGACAGCTACTGTAGCCATCATGGATAATTCACTTAACACACATTTGAAACTCAGATGTTACTCCCCAGAGTGACTCTGAGACACTGACAATATCACCATATAAACTTGAGCATAAACTTCCAAAATGACAAGCATAAGGCTTCTTTCTCCACCTTCACACATTTCTTCAGTGTGTAAATTTGCTGTAAATGTCAGAAAATACCATGGTTTATGTACACAGCACAGAAGACCTTCTCCCAGCAAACACTCAAAGCATTCACCAATATTAGAAATAATAGGAAGAAAACCCCATAAAAAACCCACAACATATACAGACTAGTTATCTCCTCATATCTAAAGAAATCCTAGTTTGACAATTTTCACTCAAGAATTACATTCTAAGATACATGTATTGCATTTAATTTGTTAAAGTATTCTGTGATATTTACCTCAGAAATTAGTAACTGCAACTGTATGTTAAAAGAACAAAGAAATAACTCATTGATTCAGTGCCATAATTTTGTATTTTACTCAGAGAAGTCTATAAAACATCCTTGACTACTTTTCAAAGATAACTAGAAGCTAAACTGCGCCTGGGCTTGCTGGAGCATACATGGGAGACATCAATAACTTTCTTACCTTATCTTGTAGCTTGATTAAGAAAATAAAATAAGAACATTAAGGAAAACATTTTAGAGGTCCACTAGGTTTATTTTCTGTATAATTCATGTGTCCGAGTTCTTTTTCCAAACCTACTAAAATTTTTGGCCATCTGTCTATAGTGATAGATGGGAGGGGGGGGGGGAAGTTAAAACATTTTCCTTCCCAATGCGAAGTGTTTTAGATATTTATAATACACGCTTTGTACTCAAAGGGCGGATTACTGTACTATCAAACAATATTTCAAAGCTGTCCCTGGCCACTCAGCCCCTTAAATTTCTCAAGTAAGTATGACATATTGTAAACTGCTCTTTTAATACTTAAGGCTATTACAAGAGTCCCACATACATCCAGAAATCATAATAATGCTGTGTAGATGGTTTGTTTCCTTGCCATGAAACACAGGAGTAAAATCATCTGTAAGAATTTATTGAGTTTAAAACACCTGTTACTGACAAAACTGCCAAAGGTTCTGAGACCATTTGAAAGCAATATAGAGGAAAATGCTTTGAACAGCTTCATAGAAGAAAACAGAGAGTGGATAGGAAAGTAGCAAACAAAACAAACACTAAACACAAAATCTAATAAAAAAATCCAAATTAATTAGTGCTTGAAGAGTTTAGCATAGTATTAACATAAGGTCATTTTATACGATTTTTCAGACTCAGAACAGCTTTGCATTTATTTTCTATTTCTGCAGGATTAGTTCCTCTATATTAATGCATGACTTTTTAAAATACATATCAAAGAATCTCCAAATGTTATTTTAACGCTTTTGGAGACAATAAGATCAAATGTGTTGGACAAAATGTCAGTAAAGAATTAGACACAGAAGATTATGCATCAGACACTGGAAAGGTGTTGTACAATCTTTTAATTTAAGACTCTTAAATTAAATCCAACCAATTTCTACATGCATGGAAATGAAGCTTCAATTAGAATTCTACATTTGTAAAATAAGAAAAATATTGCTTGATTCTTGTACATTACTGTATTGCCATAGCATTTTTTACTTTTCTTATGAAGTGTCAGAGAATCTAAGTATTTTAAGAAGAAGTAAACATGTCTAGTCCCCTTTCTGCTTAAAAAAAAAAACAACACAATCAACTCCTTAAGAATAGTATGGGCTTGCATACTCTGCTCTCCTACAAAGTAAATATTTACTGTGATAGCATAGGACAAATTAACACAGAAACAAGGTAGTAAAGAATTTCATGGATTATGAGCAACTACTCCACCAGAGTAGACACTGTCATACAATCTTCTTCATAACCTTAATCAACTGCCATCTTAAATATTGTCAAGACTTCCCTGCACAACACACATTCACACAACCTACTCCCAGTAGTAGGCCTTTTAAATACCTTAGAAACAATCTCTTTTCTAACTTCATTAACCACCAGGTTATACTCATTTGTCTTCATAAAGTATTGTACTAATTGTTAATATGTTTCCCCCCTCCCTAGTTACTCCAATTTTCTGACCACTTCTTTTCTACAGGAAACTTACTGCCCCTTTTCAACAAGGGCTATAGTAGAACATGCCACACTTTATTTATATTATAATATGACTCCTCCAATCTCCCAGTTACTGTTCACAGCCATCATTGCACTTACTACAGCTAAGATAGCCACACTGCAGACAAGAAGGTTTCATTACTTTAATGTAGTGTCAACAACAGTACTTCTATTTCATCTGATACTCCAGTTTATTTTGTCCTTCCTGTGTCTGTGTCACATGTTTATTTTGGGTTCAGCTATTACACTCAGGTCTGTCTTTTTTAATTTCAGAGTATAAGCTCCAAATAAACAGCAAAAAATCAAGAATTAGTTTTTAAGTTTAGGTCCTTGCCTTTTGTACTATGAAGCTGCACTGAGCTTCTGTTCAAGTCCTGTAGTTCACCTGAGACATGTTATACCCTAACAAATACCATAACCACACACCTGCATTATTTTATTTGCAGGAAACAAGAAAGTAAATCCCAGGAGGGATCCTTTAAATTCTGTCAGCAACTTCACACCTACATGCTCCTTCCTTCAAGAAAGGCTCTGGTCACCTCAGAGTGAACTTGCTTCATACTTAACCAGTTTTTCCATTTTATTTCTTTTTCCCCATCCTTTATGATACCTCATTCAGTGTTTTTTACATCAGTGGATTAGTACTTGCTTTTAGTACCACTCCTCCCCCCATTAGTTTGGCATGACCTACAGCCAATAAACTTAAATTACAGTTCAAACATATTCCATTTACCTTCAAAACTTTCCCAAATTTAAGGTCATTGCATCCCCTGAAACAATAATAATACCCTGTTATAACAATGAAGTCTTTCAGTGTTAAGTTTCCTTGCAAAGTTAAAAAATAAATAAATGACTAACTAGATATTTCTATAAAATCACTATGTAGATTCTATTTCTACAGCTTTAGAAAAGCATCTGGCATTTAAAGTGTTTAATCACAATTCTGAGTTTATTTTACCTGGAAATATTGCTGTCTCAGTCTCATAAATGGGCTGTCTCCTGAGATTTTTCTCTACAGCTCTTTGAAAACATTTTAAATTCACATATTAGTCTCTCAAGATTTTAATAAGTACCTGGTTAAAACAGGAGGGTATAAAAAAGCTGTTATGTATGAAGTGTATCACTCATTTGCTATTTAAAACCAAAATGAACAGAAACTACTTATAAGGCAGATGGTTATTTAAACAACCAAAGAGGTTTGCAGCTATTGCCTACATGCAAAGAGTTCTATTTTTCTTATTATTTTTGCTTTATGGCAACCATGGTGTGCCAGTTTCTTTGTTGTTTTCCCAGGGACCTCAGTAACACTGCGAGATCTCTGCTCATGAGGAAAGGGAACGAAGAACTGGTAACATCTAGTTCTGTTTCTTGCTCACATCAGGCTCTTGCAGTTGTGCATAAAGTGGATACAACTGAAGAAGTTATTTCTAAACTACTGTTTTCCACAAAGATAGAAAAAATAATCCCCTGCTATTCAACTGTGGGATCTCTGAGTTTGGAAGGGCTGAACAAATTCTGTATTACACATACTGTAGTTTAGTAAAACAAATAAGAAATTCAATAGTACAGAGGCAAGTTAATATTATTGGGGTTATTAAATCCTTCTGCACATGCAAAAAACCAGGGAGATAAAATAATTGAATTTTTAGGGCTTTAGTGCTTTATTTGCTTGGGGTTCTTTTCCCTTCCCTTACACAAAACACTTTGCAAAGTAGCTGCAGCAGAATACTCCAAGCTAAGCACATTTCTTTTTACATATGAGGAAGAGTATCAGGTGGCAGATGACCTGTAAATGCTTGTTAGCAGTAAGTTTAGTACTTAAACTCTTAGTACACAACATTCTAAGTCTTCAGTCAAGCAGTCAAGACTTTAAATTAAGAATAGACAAATCAAACTATACTTTAAAGTAACATCCCCATTCATACTATTAGACTTTCTTTCTGATTATACATACTTGATGAAACAAACACACACAGCAGTTTTAGGGTACGTGAATGAGCCAGATTTGAAAAAGGTAGAGCATAAGTCATTCAGAAAAAAGTCATTATCAGGTAAGACTATTGATGTAATCCTGACAACATCCACCAGATACCCTTTTTATAGTCACTTCTTTTTGGTTATTGTTCAGACCAGAAATAAACATGTCGGGCAAGGCAGAGAGGTCATACTTTCACGGTATCATCTGCTGCATACAAGTTGCTTAGTGCCAGGTATTTCTTTAGTGTTGTCTCTTCACAGTATTTCTAATTCCTGTTAACGAAGTCCAGATAGCTCATTACAAGTATCTTCAAGGTACCAGGACAGTGAGCACTGCCTCAAAAGGAAGATAAGCTTCAATTAATTGTTAGAGGATTTTCCATCCAGAAGGTTGTGACACTTCTATCATTCAAATTATTTTCCTGAATCATACTGACTACCATTTTTTGATGAGTGACCAGAAAATAAGGATCACCAATATTATACCATTTTACCATTTGCTGGAAGATACTTCATAAGAGATGAAAGGACAAAGCATTTAATTACACACTTCCTTCTGCATAAATCAATCAATCCACCCTAGCATGGATAAGATCCCATCTTACACTCCAGGTAATGTCAGCAAAACATACCCATAAAAAGCAGAAAACTAGATTAAGATAAATTCAGCGTTTTCCTGGTGAGAAACTGAACAGTATCTCCCCCAGAAAAAACAGCTCTCTTTCCTTTGGTTGTTCTTTTGGTAAGGAAGTTTTACTTTTTTTTTCTTTTCTCAAGTATTTCATTAAGAAACTGACAGTAAGAAAACAGTCTTGGTATCATTTATCTTCTGACAGTAAAAGAAGTTTCAAACAGACATATTCTGAGAAAGACTTTTAACATTGTAAATTGTCAGCCTTAGCAAAGGAAAGTTAGATCTTTTAACAGCCTGTTAATCCTGCAACTTTCTGACCACTCTTAGGTCTGTGCTGTCTTAAGACACTCGTGAAAACTACTGAAAGGTTCTACTTCATATCTGCTTAGTTTAAAAACCCTCAAAGAGCCAAAGGTCTACTGCATTAAGGAAACAAGGAGAACACCTTTTGAACCTTAGAAGTAGAGCTCTACAGTTTTGTAAAGACTTTCAGAGTCCTGCTAAGCACTATCTGTTCAGAAAATGTTTTTCAAGATGTCAGAGTCCACTTACCTGGAAAGGTGAGCATACTGCTATTCTTCCCCCATTCATGCAGCTATGGTAATTAAAACATGATTAAAGAAAAGGTGAGTCGCATTCTCCATTCCCTGCCACCTACCTCAAATGTTGAGCACAAAGTCAAATTATTAGAAAATATGCTCTACTAACCATAATAAAAACCTTGATGTTCTAGTTTCTTGACTTTACCAGAATTTATTTTAAAGAGCAGAAAATAATTTTTACAAGACAGAAATTTGTGTTTGTACACTTGTTAAGAAGAGCCCATTCATAATGGTTAGTCTAGACCTCAGGGAATGTCTATTAATAAGTTTCTTTAAGTTGTAAGTGCAGCATAAAAAGATGCAAGTGATGTTTCCTGACATGCCAATATATGGTGTCTTTTCAATTACATACAGCCTCAGAGCCTCACAGCTCAGCCATCGGGCACCCAAGAAAACCATAGTTCATATAAAGTTCATGCTCTAAGCCCTCAAAAGTCTCAAACTACAAAAATAAGTAAAACAAAACCAACTGAGATATGAGCATGCCTTGCTAAATAACCACATAATATTTTCAACCTGCCCCTCTCCTCTTGTTTTCATTTATGACCCCCTATTTGCCATGATTCCTTCAGTTTTGATGTGTAAGTTCTTTAGGGGAAAAGAAATATTCCTTAGCTTGCCAGCTGTGGTGGACAGCTTCCTTGGTGAGTGCCCAACCAGAATTAAAATTTAAAAAAAAAAAAAAAAAAGAAAAAAAAAAGAAAAAAAGGAAAAATCACTGTTTGATTATGACCTGGAAACAAACATCTACAATTTCATTAAATTAAACATGTGGAAGCTTTTCAGCTCTTTTTACAAAGGGAAAAAAATCTTATGTTAGCTAATACATGCTAGTCAGCAAAGGACAATATTCCAGTGAAAGCAGATGGTCTACAGTTTTCTTTGTATGTCAAGAAAAGATGTTCATCCTGTGTAATCTTTACCACAAGCTGCACATGTAAAATATCAAGTTACCTTTCTGCCTCAGGAATTTTACCTCCTGCAGCACATTAGCTAACAGAGATAGATACATGTTTTTTCTTAGAAAAACTGCTGTAATCATTAACACAAGCAAGCTAGTTCATAGTAAAAGTAAGTAATATACCCATACTACATGTAATTTAAGAATTTTAATATTCAGTAAACAACTGCAATTAGAACAAGACAAACACCAAAATCCTATTTTGCCAAGAACTTTGATAATTCAAAATTCCTAATCCCAAATAAATCTAAATATTTCTCATGTGGTTTCCTGGTTCACAGAAAGATTACTTGGCAAAGGCCCTAGAAGCCCGAAATAGTTTGGTAGTCTGGCTGCAAGGGAGAAAGATGGACAAAATGTCAGGAAACCAGTCTGACACACAGCTTACCTAATGGACCCTCTGGGGCAGTTGTGCCAAACTGGAAAATTCCAATGAAAAAAAGTCTGCCAAACTGTTCTTATCCCACTGTTTCCTCAGGTAGTATCAACTGAAACAAAGGACAGGCAATTCACAGGAAGGACTTTTTTCCATATATAAAGCATTTTCTTTAAGTTTTCTGTGAATTGGTAGATTTGTATGTGTGA
>NW_010314125.1:14620-66671 GCF_000700745.2 Antrostomus carolinensis
ATTCCTGCATAGTAAGGGAAAGATGAATTTTAAGTTCACATTACCTTTTCTTCTAGATAGATGACCTCTATTTTCAATATCAGTCAGACCCATATTTTGTTCATGAATTTAAGTTCTGAGCAAAAGGTGCTTAATGATAGTTTTATTAAGTTTTCACTGATAATATCAGCACGATTTGAAATGGGAGTCAACACATAAATGCAGTCTGAATACATCATTACGTAGGAATAACAGAAATACCATTTCTTTCTGAAGGCAGGTCTAGGGACAGAGATGAATAGAAATCAATTTTTAATTTCTGCCAGATTTTCCCCGCACACACACCCATCAGCAGGACTGTATTTATCTCAATAAGTTTAATGAATTTACTTAAATCAACCATGACACGATCTCTCTATATCAAATTCCTCTTATCAGTACTACAAGACTTCCATCTCCTACTCCAGATAGTGTTCAGTCACATCATTACAGCATAGCCATATAGTATTTAAGACTCAAACTATAATTTACTAATTTTAAAAAGTTACAGATATTTTGAAGTGAATAATGTTCCTCAGCCCAAAAAAAAGGAATTATAACTTCTGAAAATAAAATGATTTGCCTGATCTGTATATATTCTGGTTTTAATCTTTGATTTCAGTAATTTCTACACCTCTAGACAGAAGCAATTCTTGATATATATTATATAGTCTTTTTAAGCCAGTTGCTACTTCACAGTGAAGTCATGTTCCAAGCCTCAGGCCAGAACACTACATAATACTTCAGGATTTTTTACTATCAAGAAATCTAGTAGCTAGGGTAAGATAAATCTGCTCAGAGGAGGGATTTTGTGAGTAGTGATACACATCACTAATCTGTATGTTCAGTGTTTTATGGAACTGTACAATGGACCCTAACATCATTTATCATAAATTCCTCCAACATTAGGAAGCTTTCAAAAAAAAAAAAAAAAAAGATAAATGTCTTCCAACAGGTTCGGAACGGAGTTGTGTATGAATCATATGTCCTACTCAACTTCAATTAGTGCAGCCAAAATATTAATCCAAGGTAGTTTCTCTTTTAAAGGCAACCTTTCCCAAATCATATCTTGTTTCAGCAATAGTCCAGACTTCTAAGAAAGCATATGTAGATCAGCTCAATGTAATAGACTGCTTGATTAACCATAGTGTACACTTTTCTGACTAGGTAGGTTTGGCAAGCAATTCCTAACCTTTAGGGGTCACTATCTGGGCTGCTCAGCTACATCAGCCCCCAGTGTCCGGTTCCAACTGAACAAACTTATCTTTAGAATGACTAATAAACATTTATGTATTTTCAAATTCCTTTGGTTCCCCCCAGCCCCCAACAGTTTCACTATTCTAATTTCATATGACAATGTAGCTTATATCCAAAGGTTCATTCAATCATAAATATAACCAGTGGGTCTTTTAGTCAACTAAAGGTTTTATTTTCAACAACAGAGATAGATATATTTAAACTGTTATTAGATAGAGCTCCGGTGTGTGGGGAGAGAACACATGCTAAAACAAAAGCAGATTCTTTGCAGGTGTAACATTGACTATTGCATTCTAGAGATTAGGAGGTCGAAATTATCAACACATGACTTCAAAGCTATGTGTTCCTATTGCTATAACACACCCCATTTAGGCTGTTTTAAGATTGGAATGAAAATAAAAAAGCTGTTTTTATTTAGCTCTTATAAGATCTTGCCACCACACCTTCTTGTGCCATAACTTAATCTCCTTTTTTTTTTTGGTTACAACCAAAAAGTAACTTCCTATGCAAATGAACATAGAGGCATATATCAGGGACTGAAAGGAATGAAACAGGTATTCCAGAAAGAAATAAGTGTTCAAACATGATATACAGTAATTCTTTGCACAAAGACTAATGAACAATACACTGTAGACAGAGCATACACAGAGTAAAGAAAATTCATTTTAAGATTAAAAAAAAAAGTATAATTTCCTCAAAAGTTAATGTAGTTAGCTAATAACTGCCTGGATAGTCAATCTCATGCTATAATTACTTCTAGCTAAACTCATTCCATAATTGCCTTGACAATCAATTTCATAATTTCTTATTTCAAAATTGAAATGGAACATACTTAAATGACAAGTCATTATCAAAAATTATGCCATTGTTTAAGAAGTTGTGAATTAACAAAAGGCTTTTACTCTCCTAAAAATTACAGTTTCAGTAGTAGCCGAATGCCAAATTCATCATGTGAAAAAGAACATTAAAAATTATTTATATACTCTCAACTTCCCTGATAAAAGTTCCTAAATTAGATGTATTAAAAGGACCAATCACAAAGCTATGTTACAAAATCTATCTTTATAGATTTTTCAGAATGAGTAAATTTAGAAACATTGGGGGGGCAGGGAGGAACACAAACTTTTTGACAACTAGAAAAATGTTTGTTGAGGATTTGTTTTGCCAAGTTACGAAACTGAGCTTTTCCTGCTAGGAAGAATTTTCAAGTCATTACATTTGTAGATAGACTCTTAAAGGTTTGGACTGTAAGTCGTCTAAGGCACCATTAAAGCCACCACAGTCAGAGCATCCGCTCCCTGACCTATCTCTGCTATTATAACTGCAGAAGGCAAAGGGTCCTTTAACATGTGAGAAGGAAATTCAGGCACTTCTAGTCAGTGGAAAGACAACCAAAGGCCACAATGTTTAAAGACTCCTTCTAATGGCAAAATATCAGGGCTTTTCAGAGGAAAAGTCTGTACACTTTTTTTTTTTTTTAAAAGTCTCTGGAAAGCTCAGAAAATCTATACCAGTTGTCCTCTTCAGTATTATATCTGGTACAAAACTGATAAACTGTTGTAGTGAGATACTAACAAACATGTATAGTGATCTCTTTTTGAAAGTGGAGAAAGATCAGCTTTTACTGACAACTGGGCAGCTTCTTTCACCTTCATTAAGAACATGCCTGTGTTCAGGTTAAAAGTGCTAGGTATATTGCTGGTAGCGATTTTTTTCCAACTGAGCAATTTAACCATCCCACATCAGAATACTCAGGTTGCAGCTTGAAACAGCCGCTCTCCTCCTCCAGAGGGATCTTGCTACAGTGGGAATGTCTCTTCTGCTGGTTCCCTGGCTACTAGATACTTGCCTACAGAACTTTACTAGAGAGACCTGTAAAATCCACAAGTCCATGCATATGTGAATGCATGAGTACCTCTTCTGGAAAGAAAAATTGGTTTGATTCAGACTCATCCCCCTCGCCCCCCTTCCCTCCAGAACGATGCTCTTATAACAGGTACAATGTTGACCATTGCAATTCACTGCCAAAAGAAAAATAAAGGGAAAGAACAGGTTCAGTAAGCTATTTGGTCAGTAGGAAATGGTAACATAGGTAGTGGAAATCTAGTCCAGTTGTACAATCTTGTGAATAGTCACTGGGTTTATTTCTCTAGACTTAAAAATATTTATTTCAGCACAGAAAAACAGGGGAGCATAAGTTTATGTTAGCATTAAATAATGACCTTACTTGTTACAATATCCTACTGTATGACACTGAAATTCAGAAATATAATTCAACTCCTAAATATTCATTCAAGAAATATTCACTTTTGTCTTAGGCATGTTTTGTGGTTTTGTTTTTTTTTTAATCATTGTTTGATACCACAGCTGCTTTGCTCTATCAAATATTCAACTTCACAATCATTCTCTCATAATTTTCACATTGGGCAAGCATTTTGTTCCTCAAACTATAATTTATTAGTGTAAAGAGACAGTGTACAGCTATTAATTTCTCTATTCAAACAACTAAAGAGTGTGCTATAAATTAGCAATGATGGATATAGACTATATCCTGACCTCCATTAAATGAGAAGCAGTTATATAGTTTTTAAAATATAAAACTGTCCCTCTGGACAGTCACCTTAACCCACCAGAACGAGGTCAGAATTTGAACTTACTGTGTTCTTGCCATTTAGTCCCTACATGTGATTTGAATTCCAGACACTTCAATAAAAACAAATCAGCAGGTCAACCTTTTCTTTTGTTTTAAAATACACACCTTCGAGATGAGAATTTACCAACTACTATGGAATGGAACAATAAATATTATTTGCATTAAGAACAGCACCTGAATCATCCACTGAATTACATCTGAATCAAGATGAGAGTTTCTCAGAACAACAAAAAAAATCAATTACTCTTTCCTTCAGACTCATTACTTGGTACAAAAACACCCATGTACCATTCCAGATCATTTCCAAACCACCCAACATCAATACATAACACAGGCATGTAAAGGAGATATAAACTTGGATATAGATTAGCCAAAAAACTAAGAAGCTGCATCTATTAGCTCAGTTCTCTTCATAACCCATAAACAGGCAAGTGCACACATGTAGAGTCACCACTGCCTGCCACAGCCCTTGTTGTCAGTAAGTAAAATTAGAAAAGTAAGGAATATTTCCTTAAAATAAAACAAGTGCTGGTAATGAAAGTTGCTATGAAAACACAAGTATTAACGTCCAAATTTTAAATATAGTGTAGACATCCTAAAATCCATAGCTCTATCAAACATGCTTCCTTGCCAGACCACTCATATTGATTTTTTGAAATAAATTACACAACTTGTGTGCAGCCCTTGCCTCTATAAATTATTGAGCTGTTTCGGTAAACAATCAGTGTTGAACTCCTTCATTATAAGGGGAATATATTTTTCTGCTCCTTATCAACACCTCTGGAAGCAGATAATGAGGTGAACTATGTGGCCCATGTTGTTATTGCCAAGATCTTTAAGTCCCAGACACAGTACCTGCATCTCATAACACCCTGGAGAAGTGCTCTGCAGCCCTTAGGATAGTGAGAAGAATTCATTTATTTTGTGAGGATATTTTCTGTTCAGAATATTTCCACAGCATTAAACACAAAGCTAGACTTTTTAAATACTTGACCTTATGGGGTCAGTTCTCCTATTTGTGAAATCAGACCACACTCTGTTGGGAGCTACCTTACAATGGGAAGGAGCATTCTCCCTTGCAGAAATATCTCTAGTACTGCATAAAATGGCAAGAAGCAGCTGGGACCTTGATTTTTCTGCCCTAAGGTGTACCAGGTACCAAGTTCAAAGATGCTTTCCTAGTTGGGCACCACAGCTCTATGCTGCACTTTTTACAAGGGGACTGCAAAATGAGACAGTCTCTCAGACTGAACCAATTCTCTTGGGAAACTTTCTTTCATGGAATGGGTGCACCATGGGTGACAACTTGTCAGCCAGTCTGGATGCATGGTCTTACATGTATCTTGCAAATATAGGAGTTTCCCACTCCCCATTACCTTGTATTTATTGGGGCGGGGCTATAACAGGAACTAAGCTCATGTAGACAGACAACTCCTTCAAAGAAGCTGTAAGAGAAGTGCACCTTTCAATTTATTCCAACTTTGTGTAGGCACTAATTGTCCGAGTCTCATTAATGTCAGGCACCTTTTCTCAGAAGTGTCAAGCTGCTACAAACGTTCCCCAATAAGCTTCTACTGCCCCTGCTGAGTAGGTGTAAATTGATGCTCATGTAGCAGCACAAACTGCTGTATAAGTATTTCTATTAGTGAAAGAGCACTGCATGCAAGTCACTGGAAGTTATTATTGCAGAAAGCCCTGCTACAGATATTTTTTGTCCACTGGCACAGCTGCCAATAGTGCCATATCACCCTTCCTTTCACGGCAGCTGCATATCACTTTAAAACATGCAAAGCTGCAGATGTGGTTCTGTTAAAAAGAACAGGAGAAAAGCTGTTTCGTACTCTTCACACCAAATTTGGTATTCCAGTACAGATGGACATATGGTAGATAAAAGCAATTGTAAAGTGAATTTTTGTACAGAGTAGGCCTTCCATATATCAGACTTGATAATTCAGTTATTTTGAAGCTTAACAGTATCATCACATGAAGATGGATAAGGTCAGAAGAACATTCACAAGTACTGAGTACATGCCGAACTTTCTGAATAATTCTTATATCTAAGAATTCTCATTAAAAATTAATACATACACGAAATGCTTCTAAAACAACAAAAAAATCCTTGACTCATATAATCAAATACTTGCAGAAGAGCAATATGCTAAGCCACATGCTGACATTTTAAAAAGAATGGAATACTGAGGCACAGAGTAAGTTCCATGTTTCCTGCCTTTTTTTTTGTGTAACCAGAATATTTGATATAAGTTGTTTTGGTTTTGTTTTGTTAGTTTATCTTTTCAAAGTCTGTTTTAATATTTGAGATTGTCTGTTCCAAGAAAGCAAGAAGGGAACTAATGTTAGACTAGCTGGAATATATCAGATCTATCCGTCAATTCACCCTAAGTCCTTATAGGACTGATCTGTCACATGGTTCTTTTAATGTATTTGGTTTGAGACTACTCCATCATAAAGTTACTTACTGTAAATCTGAAAAGAATTTAGCAGATTTCCCACACCCTCCAATCTTCCTCCCCACACATTAATTCTTTGTCTTCACTTGTAGCCATAAGAAATGCATAAAACAAGATAAAGATACAGGAATATGTAAAATAAGTGAAGATAACAGATACACAAACCACTCTGATACTCCAATAGGGTCCTTTGTCACTGTGCTGAACTTGTATTTGCAGAAACTCCAGATTCATAGAAGTAGTAGCCCTTCTGTCAAAACATGAAGCTGAAGAAAGACTCTCAGTTTTCAGAGAGCAATGAGAAACAGCTGCAAAAGAAAGAGCTACAGAACCAATTTTAAATCTGCCATTAACAAGAAGTCACATTCTGGGTACATTACAACTGAAGGCAGATATGCAAGCTAGCAGATCAGCTCCCAGGGACAGCATAGAACATGTTTGCAACCCTTACTCATTAGGTTAAATATTCACAAGCCTAGCTAAACAAAATTACACATCAGAAACTTTCATGAGTTAGCTAAGAGGGTGGTCAGACAACCTTTTATAGCAGTAGAAAGGACTGAAACTGCAGGAGGTTCCGAGAGCCACTGCCTTTTCTCATTTTGGTACAGAGGGAACTCAGCTTCAGGAGACTACATTGCAGAGCTCTGGATCACTCAGCAATCCCTTTAAGAAAGTTTGCCAAGCCTAAGCCTCTGGGCTGCTCTCTGAATTAACACCTGATGTGCTTTCATAGCTGTGATTTTGCAACTCAGATGGCTTTTTGTCTCCTCTCATGGGATAACACTGCTCCCTCAAACTCACATTGGCTGTCACACTTCCTGTTCCTTAGACCATCTGGCCACGCATCTGCTGCTACTCATGTATCAGCTAAACAGCCACTGCTCAGGCTTCTCCTTCCCCACCTGGCTCCTCTTACAGCCAACAGATAGCCAGTAATTCTTAGACTGAAGCTAGCCACAGTGTTTGATGGACAAGATGACCTGACAGAAGTTACTATGTTTACCTACAGACTTTGCCTTGTTTAGAAAACAAACCTACTGAATTATCATAGAGGTCCAAGTCTCTGCAGAGCCTCTTTCAACTACGTAACTCTTTCCAGGCATGCATGGCCAATCTATATTTACGTAAGACAGAGCTAGAAGAAAACAGTCAGAGACACAAACACATGGTGTTTCTCTCTGAGGAGTCACTTTTTTCTCAATACATTACACTGCATTAAATTCACAGGTTTTTTTCCTGAATCAAAACCAAGTTGAATTACCTCAGAAATTAATACATACACACTGAGTAATACAAGTCTTCCTAAAAGAGGCTTGGCTTCTTTGTTACAAATACTGGAAATGTGAATAAGGCAAGGAAAGAAGATAGCTACACAAAAGAAAAGAGCTCATGGACAAAATATTTTTAACACTGCCTCAGAGGGCAAGTGACAGGGTTTCTGTCTAAACCAAACTTTTCACAAGTGGTCAGCAAAGGGCATGTTTCTAATGCCCTGGCACAGAGATGCTGAGTTTCAGTTTGCCAAAGTGTTAAATACTCACCCCTATATATGAGGTTAGTAAGAGATAGATTTTAAAGGCAAGGAGAAGGATAAAATGCAAAGTACTCTAGAAAAGGATAAATTCATGGTCTGAACACACCCTGAAGACATACACAAAATGGCAAGGCAACAGCTTGCAGCACGTCAATAACTTTATCTAAAGTGTCCATGAAGCTGCTTTTTCTGTGCAATAGACATAAGCAGCTTATTTCCCAGTAAAAGGAAAATAAATTAGCTTAACATTTGCCTGATAAGCACATTTGGACAGTTACTATGCAAGGGAAAAAAAACCAAACAAAAAACAACAAACAACACACTCAAGCTAAATCTAATATAATTAGTTCAGTGTCTATGCAGTAAAACAGTGATTAGCACAGAAAAGCACATGCAAAATTAAGCCTCACATATCTTCATGTTCAAATACTGTGATTGAAATAAGGCCTGAGCTACACAGTAAACAACAAAACATGCCTGTTGATTTGCTGAATACCCTTTACTGCACCCTGAGCAAAATGGAGACGTTATAGCAGCAGCCATAGCTAGAAATCTCAAAACAGTTTGTCAAATTAGGATTCTACAGATATCCTTAATTCTGTTATGCCTTTATGATTAACTTAGACTTTTTTCAAAGTAGTTTTATGTCATAAGCTTTCCAGCCTTTGTAGTAAGCAAAATAAGGGAGGAAAGATCCACCACATTTTCATACCAAAGTTCAATAGAAACAGGACCACTGGAAAAGATATGGCAAACCAGGAGTCAAGGGTGACCATCTGCAGGTAGGCTTCTCACTGACAGGGCACTATCCCTCAACACCCACACCAGATCACCATACCAAGGTCTACCTCTGACATGATGAAGCAACAAGCCAGCCAGTCCCATGGGCTATGCAGCAGATTCCAGTCAGGAATAGCAGGAGATAGGGCCAAAGACAGGACTAGAGAGAAGCCACCTACCACACAGGTCCATCGCTCGCCGAGGAGTTAGAGCTGGAGACCAGACCATAACACAGGTCCAAGGTGTATTCAAAAGATAAGACTACCCTTACTACAGATTCAAGGCCCAGAAAGGGAAAACAACTGCTGTGCTATATAGGGGTTTTTTTGGGGGGTGGCTGGAGCACAGGAAGGCTATTAGAGCAATTAAGGCTAATTAGTGTACTCAAGGCCCCAGCGCCACACCCAGCAGGGCCCAAATCTTCTAAACCAGCTATTTTCTTGCCAACAAAAGAGTAAACTGATACATAAATTGACAAGCTTTTCATCCTGGGTTAAATGTGCAGCTCTAGTTAGGGTCAGACGAGCTTCTACAAATGAATAATGACCAAATGAGGGTGGATTTTTTATCAGTGTGGCATGAGGCACATCCTTGATCCCAGGCTAGTGCTGGGTCCTTTGCCTATCTTCTTAGCATCTTGACTTGTGAAAACAGTAAATGCTGTGGCTGTTCTATAGCTATGCATATGCTGGCAGGCAGTTAACAGAGTTAAGAGTTCCTGTGCTCCTCAGGCAAGACAGTAACTTAATTTTTCTCCCCTATGCAACTGGAATTTTTTTTACAAAATCTGTGATTATTTGATATCCTGAAAGCTATGAAATTGGCACTTACAGACAAAAGAAGTAGGGACTAGCATTACAGCATGATCGAACAGGTCTTGCTTCCTTACAAACCAAGTGAAAATATACCAGCCATATAGCAGGCAGCCAACATAGAAAAATTCAGTCTAAAAACTTCAGCCTGTCAATGGCCTGAGGAATTAGAAGTTATGCTATTAGGGAAAACATTATGCAACGTCTCTTCTCCCCTATCTTATCATGTTCTACTAGTATTTCCTTAAAATAATTGAAATAAAATAATTACATAAGAAAACTGACACAAGTATGGATAAAATATTAGAACAATACACTATCATTAGATTAATACACTGTAATTAGATCAATTGCACTATAAACTGTAACCTAGTAATGCTATATCAAAAAACATCAACCACTATTAAATAAAAGTGTGTGATGAAAAGCAGCCCTCATGTTGGGACTCTGTTTTGCACTAAGTGGATAACAGATGTAGTGGCAAATATAATCATTAGGGATTCCGAATGAAGAACAATCAGATAGAAAATATTAGGGTTTTTTGTTCTAGATTGTGTCTCCATTTTGAAGTTGGTTCTCTTTTATCTTTAATAGGACTGCTGTACTTTTTAGATTTTTTTCATTTTTCAGATTTGAATCCATGGTGACTTACTTTATGCATCTACAGTAAAGAAAGGGTGCAAAAGACTTCTTTAACTTATGCTGTGAGACCTCTAACTTATGTTCTATGAGGAAGTAAATGCACAAGATTCATATAGTATTTAAATACTGCTATGTAATACTGATGTCAAAATTTGAGTCTGTAGAGACATTATAGTATTTTCTACATGTTGAATATTGTACATCTACCCACAAACAGGCAGTACTATATTATATATGAAAAGTAACAAAAGTTGTTAAAGTAGTCTTGGGAATGTGATTTACACTGCTACAAGCTGTAGAAAACTATTTATTGCTTCTCTGCACTCTCAGCTATCCAACTGGTTTCACTCAACTACTTATTTTACATATACTACTCTTACTATTTTAATCTTTGCAAAATTCCCCTGGGATCTTATTCTGAAAACACCATATTGACAGAAACCACAGTGTGGAATTCTCACAGCATTCACTGAAATACATTAAAGTATTCTCACAAAATAGCTGTCAAGAGTGTGGCTTGTCAAATACATCAATGCCATTATTTATTAAACCAAAGAAAAATGCGGTTTAATTATTGAGTGCCAATATAGCCAGTCAGTTAACTGAATACAGCAAACAGTTGAATCATCTCAACTACCAGTAAAATGAAAGTGTGCTCAGTACTTCCAAGTCAATGTCTGACCTCCTTCAGAATAGAATCGTCATTTCACATAATCACAAGACCACAGAAAGGTTGAGATTGGAAGGGACCTCTACAAGTCACCTCATCCAACCTCCTCTGCTCAAGCAAGGCCACCTAGAGCCCAGGAACATGTCCAGATGACTCTTGAATATCTCCAAAGAGAGAGTCTCTGCAACCTCTCTGGGAAAAACATCAGTGTTTCCTGATGTTCAGATGAAACCGCCTGTGTTTCAGTTTGTGCTTATTGCCTCTTGTCCTGTCACTGGGCATCACTGAAAAGAGCCTGGCCCCCTTTCTTTGCACTCACCCTTGAGGCATTTATATACATTGATGAAATTTCCCCTAAGCCTTGACTTCTCCAGGCTGAACAGTCTCAGGTCTCAGCCTTTTTTCATACGTGAGATGCTCTGGTCCCTTCATCATCTTTGTGTCTCTTCTCTGGACTCTCTCCAGTACGCCTCTGTTTCTTCTGGCTCACATTCAACCTGGTGTCTACCAGGACCCCCATACCCTTTCCTGCAAAGCTGCTTTCCTGTTAGTCAGCCCTCAGCATGTACTGGTGCATAAAGTTGTTCATCCCCAGGTACAGGACTTTGCACTTCTCATTGTTGAACTTCATGAGGTTCCTGTCAGCCCATTTCTCCAGCATATCAAGGTCCCTCTGGATGGCAGCACAACCCTCTGGTGTATCAGCCATTCCTCCCAATGTTGTGTCATCGGCACACTGGCTGAGGGTACACTCTGCCCCATCATACAGATCATTAATGAAGGTGTTAAAAAGAACTGGACCCAGTGTTGACCCCCTGGGTTACACTGCTAGGTACTGACCTCTGACTGGACTGTACCACTGATCACCACCCTCTGGGACTGGTCATTTAGCCAGTTTTTAATCCAACTCGCTCTCTGTTTATCCAGCCCATATATCACAAGCTTGTCTCTGAGCATCTTATGGACGAAAATGTCAAAGGCCTTAGTGAAGTCCGGGTAGAAAATATCCACTACTCTCTCATTTACCAGACCAGTCATTTCATCATAGAATTTTATCAGGTTGGTCAAGCATGACTTCCCCTTGGTGAATCCATGCTGACTATTTTTGATTATTTTCTTCTTATTCATGTGCATGATAATGGTTTACAGGATTAGCTGCTCCACCACCTTCACAGGGATTGATGTGAAGCTGACCAGCTTGTAGCTCTCTATTCTTGCTCTTCTTGAAGATAGGAATGACATTTGCTTTCCTCCAGTCTTCAGGAACTTCTTCAAATCACCATGATTGATCAAAGATTATTGAGAGTGGCCTCACAATGACATCTGGCAGTTCCCTCAGCACTCTTGGGTGCATCCCATCAGGGCTCATGCATGTACAGTTTGACTAACTGTTTCCTAACTTGATCCTCCACCACTGAATACCCTGGTCTTTGAGATTTCTGAAGGCTGGACTTTTTAGTAAAAATTAAGACAAAGAAGGCATTCGGTACCTTTTCCACATCCTGCTTAACCAGGTCCCCCATCTCATTCACCAATGGGTCCACATTTTCCCTAGTTTTCCTTTTGTCACCTGTATACTTAAGGAAACTCTTTGTTGTCTTTTGTATATCTATCCAGAGTCAATTCTATTTGGGCTTTAGCTTTTGAAACTTCATCCCTGAAAACTTGAAAAATGTTTATGTATTCCTTCCAGGCTACCCATCCTTGCTTCCACTCTCTGCATGCTTCCTTGTTGTGTCTGAGTTTGGTAAGTACCTTCTTGTTTGTCCACACAGGCTTCCTGGCATTTTTACCTGACTTCCCATTCATTGGGTTGGATTTGCTCTTGAGCTTGGAAGAGGTGATCCTTAAATATTAACCAGCTTTCTTGGGCCTCTCTTCCTTCCAGAGCCTTATGCCATGAGACTCTTCTAAGCAGAACTTTCAAGAGGCCAAATTCTGCTCTCCTGAAGACCAAGTTTGTGAGCTTGCTTTTTATATTCCTATTATTTTTCCTATTTGACATCTTTCTGGTGGAATTTAACAATCACCAGAGTGGAAAGAGGGATCAGAAGGTCAATTGCTTGCAGCTTTTTTATTTTGATCAGCAGGTGTATACACTTCATTTTTGAGTGTATATATAAACACTGAGGTCCAGCACATAAGTCTTCCAGATCCTATTTGCACTGCTATGAAACAGATATTACTAAGTTGTTATGAGACAGGTGCTGTTTCTCAGTATGTACTTACTTAGTGTTACGGTTTAAAAAAAAAACACCTTGAGGAATTATTACCATATTTGTCCAGAATACAAAAAGTGAAAGATACCTGGCAGAAACTTCCTCCTTACAGCAGTGGTTGTGACTTTACAATAGCTTTTTCTTATCAAGCAGATAAACCCGTACTTTGTGACTCAACAGAGAGATACAGCCAGCCAGTATAGCAAGTACAATGCAGCTTGGCACCTCAGCTGAAGGAAACCATTGCCTGATACTACAACTGAGACAAACTGTAAATCACAGAGAAAGAAAATGAAATTGTTGTTTTACTTTAGAGAATTAGATTACACCTTGTGTAGAAATGTCCCCCAACATTTTTCTTTTTTATTTATTTATTAATCAACACCCAGAAAGCCATGCATGTTAGTAGCAATAAGGGATCAAAAAGACTTGTAAAAACATTTAAAATCTGCTCCCCAAATGCATTCATTTTGACTTTGAAATATCTTTTCAGAATTCAAGGTATTTCTTGTTCCCATAGGATGAAGGAAATTACTAGCATATGTAAGAAAAATATCTCAGAATCTCTCTTATTCTACTGAAAATAAATACTCATCAGTGCTTTGTATCCAATATATTTCCACATGGTGGAAATCAAGGATTTCTTATCGCTTCTGAAGAACAAAGATGATAAAAGAATGTTATCATCAGGTAAGCATTGTATGATGCCACTACAAGAAACCTAAACAGAGAGAAAATGCTTTATACGATAGTACAATATTTCTGCAAGTACCTGGTTTATACTCAGAATGTTTATCAGTACCTTGATTTCTTTTGGATGTTTTCAGCTTTTTCTTGGGAAATAACTCAAACTTTTGCTTTAGAAGGTACCAAATCACATATCAACACTTTCATGCTGTCACTTCAGATAAATCAGTCCAGCAATGTCTCCTATTAGAACAAGTTCCACTTAACATGATTTAACATTGAATGCATGTCTCAAATTGATTCCACTAACCATTTTCTTATTTTTAATGCATATATTGTCCAATGCAAGGTAAAACTCAGTATCCAGAAATATTTGCTGTCACAAGCTCAGCTGCTATCAGGGACATGGTAACTTAATTATCTCATGTCCAATAATTGCATCTATGATTTTTACTAAATATCTTCATAATATTTCTCTCTGCAAATGAATTCATTAGATGTGTAGTAAATGTTAATGTTTTTCCTGTCTATGCCCTTCTAGGGTGCCATATCCTTCTAGGATGACACATTTGTGTGTACCTGGAATGTGATTCTTCCCAGATACAAAGTGATAAGATATCATGAAAATCAGGTCCAACTGCCCTACATCCCTTATAGAAAATAATTTATACTGGAAAAATGATTGTATCAATTAATTCTAATTTTGAACTGCTGCTCTTAGTTTACAGCAAAGGAAAAATAATGGCTGGATAAATCCATAGCACATTTAATTTCCTGCCTGGATTGAAATGTTATATTTAAAAAAAAAAAAAAAAAAAAAAAAAGAATCAGAAAGGAATTTACTGAAGTCAATATTTCTTCTTACACAAGATCTATTAATTTCAATTCCATTTTCATTTGGACCTTTATTGATTATTTCATTAATAGTTCTGTGCAAGTGAGGGAATGGATAGTCCCACATCTGAATCAAGAAAGCATCATCCCTCTCTAATCCAACTCCAGTAAGGAGAAAAAAATTCTGCCTAAAATCAGAACTGGTTTTCTCCTTGACAAAAATCCCTGTCATTTCTCAAGAGCTTCTGAAAGTTGTTTGAATTGCAAACACAAAATCTAGCAAAAATTGCCAGTCCAGTACACTTAATAATATGCTAGTTAAACAATGGAAGACAAAAAATGCTACTTTATTTTCTCTGTCTATTTAGTTAATTGCAAAAGCAAATCAGATCTGACAATAATATGCTAAGAATACCTTGCTGGCCTTCCTCGTGTAAAAGGGCAATGCAACAGACTTGCATTACCCATAAGATATCCAAGATGCCCTTCTATAGCTGAAACACCTGAACTGGAGGAGGGAAAGGAGGAAAGAGAGGGAATTTGGGCATTATCCTCCTTAACTGGAATAATGACTAAACATAATGCATAACACAGCAATGCAGTGTTTCCATACACAGAATATGCTTAAAATATCCAGTCATTTGTATTTGGGCCCACACTGAGAGTTTTTCCAAACTTTCCTTGGCCACTTCCACTTGCACAGTCTGTCCTAAACCCCAAAGTTAGATGTGGCAGGTTAGAAGGCACAAAGGAAAGAAATGAAGCTAAAAAATAAATCACATAACACTTCCTAATAAAATTTTCTGTCTGTACTTTGCTTCTGTGTTAAAGACAGTAGGACAGACTGTCACAAGTCCTTGAGACTAGCAATTTAGAGCAGCTAACAGGGTGGTCAATGTAACCACGTAGGCTGCTATAGTAGAAGCTATTGCACATGTCTTTCTTACCCAACTGGCACTCTGAACCCCTCTGCAGTCATTGATAAAGAACAAGGAAGTCAGCTTGCTTCAAAGATACCGTGAGTGCACATCACTGTTACAAAGCACTGCACCCATGGACACATGCATGCACGCAAAAAACAGGCCTAGTTTGTCTTGTAATGGGAATGTCAAACAATTAAAACACATTCCTATAATAGCACAGAGGTTATTTTAGGGAGGCAATTCTACTTTTTTCCCTAAAAAAGTAGAATTCACAGGGAATAAAATTTATAAATGGTTTACAAAATTGTGCTGACCATGACTGAATATCTAATCTCTATTAAAAAGGGTCAAACATTTACTGACATTTATTTTTACACTTGATTATACTGCAAATATCTGAATAAACACAAGTCATTATTCTCTCAGTGAGCTGAGAACCAGAGCAGCCAGGTTTCTGTCACTGACATTCTTTTAAGAAAGCCTAATGTCAGACTTGAGGTTTCATTGGGTATTCATTTCTATTACATTGTTAAAATTTTCACATGCTAAAAATAGCTTTTGGCCTTTAGTAAATCATAGTATCATTTTTACCTCTACTTCCTCTCTATTTCCTCAGTAACTAAACTCACACTTCAGTTTTAAGTTATGCAAATACCTGAAAGATTTACATGATTTACATTGCAAGCCTCCTTGTTGTAAATTTCCTGAACTGTGGCCTCTGATGTGATGAGGTTAGTTAGGAAAAGGCATGTTCATCTTCTGGATTATATTAACATAATCTCAATTTTTTTAAAACTCTAACCCTACGTAGCTGCACAAGCATTTCACATATTCAGACAGAGATTTCCTGCTTAAAACTGACTTAACCCAAGCCATTCAGTGTTAACTGAAGAGCTCCAGGCTGCAATGGGGAGGAATCATAAGGGACTGTTTGTCTCGGATGGCATTTAATTATAATGAGCAGAATCTGGGTTACTAGCAGAATGTATCTGCAAGTGTGTTATTTAATGAAATGTATTAAACAGGGAAAAAAGGGTTAAAGAATATTCACAATTTTGTATAATGTCACAGAACAAAAATCTTTAATCGACAGTTTAATTTCTCCTCTTAAAACTAGTTAGTCATGTAAAATATTGAGAAAGCAAATTAGGATGTAATTCATAAACCCAGATCCCCTTCCCTCACTGGTACAATTTTGGAGCTTTCAAAGGAATTGATCTTGATTGCCAACAACAGAATCAGAAATTCTGAAGTGAAGCACAGACTCTAAAGCATTTAGATCTTGTGCTTCCTCTTGTTCATCCCTCATGTATAATACAAAGTGACATTGTGAGCCAGAAAAGAAGCTTTTTTCACCTTCTGCTCCACCACGATTAGATCCCCAGATGCCCTGCTGAGTCACTGTGCTTCCAAATCTACGTAGGTAGGCAGAGCCTCAGATGGTGCCCCAAGGCAGGCAGCATCCTCCTCCTTTGATTCTAGTCTTCTCTTTTTCCCTCTCCTTTGCATTTGAAGTTTCTTTCTACAGACCCATCCTAAAACTCAGGCCCCACACTTTAATATCACAATTTTCAAATCTTTTGAGAGGCTTTCTTAAATCTTTATCAGAAATATGTTAGATGGCTCATACCTCTCAAGTGCCAGCCAGATCCACACTTTTTATTTCAACAGGAGCTGTAAAAGTAGAAGAGGGCATGTTCCTTAAATCTGATAACTCTCATGACATATATCATGACAGTCAATGGCTGTTGAAGCAAAAGCATAAGAAACCAATTGATTTCCTGTGTTCAAAGAGAGATTTTTATCATGGTATTATAAAACAAATATAAGCTCCAGGAAGGGAGAGGAGGGGCCCACCCGTTTTGAAGTAAATGCAGATGGTACAATATTAATTACCTCTAATAATTGTCAAGAATTAGTAACATTAGTGAAAAGTAATTGTACTGAATTGTATTACTGAGTACAGTTGTTGATTTCTTTTTAATAATTGATGTCTGAAAACACAATTTTGCAGTTAAGAGCTATGATTTTCTCACATTGCCTAGCAACCTGTGCAAATATAGAACTGCAGATGCAAAACTACTGACCTTTCTTTCATGCTTGCTTTCCAGTGCTTATTATTTCTATCCTACATAGCAAAAAATAAAACCAGAAAAGAGATTTCAAACACTGAACTATTCAGTATATATTTAGCATTTCAGATAACAAAATCATGACAAAGCTTTTGCTTAACAGAAGATTAGAAACTGTTTTATTTACCTAAACTTAAAATATTGCACACTGGATACTGTCTCACTGATCTTTCAACACATACAGAATGGTTACTCACCCTACAATATCTGTGGCTCTTAGGAGGAGTCATCCATGCAGAATCCTTTCCTAGTGCACGTGTACAGTGTGTAGGGGTATTTTATTTTTTTATTATTATTTTTGATCAACAACATCCACTGACTCTATTCCTGCATTTAAGTATACCTGCATTCAGCCTAAGGAGGTGGGTTGAGCTACTCATTTCTTGGTAAAGAATAAGTAGGATTATTCAGCAAATGGGAAGAAGAGCACATTCAAAACATGAAAGCATGTTGAAGGAAGACAAGGGAATAGCCTACAAGGGAATAGCCTACACAGCTTTTCCCATATTGCCAAAATGCGCCTTCCTTTACTACATGACAGTATGTATAAGGCAGCACATACAGAGGTGGAGTTGAGAGAGAGACCTCTTTAGTTGTGATTTGAAGGCTCAACAATAATAACTGTCACAGAAGGCTAAACAAGCAGCAATTAACGGCACTGCAATAAACCTCAGAGAACTGGGAGAAGTAAGATGAAAAGAAATGCTGAAGACTTAGGTTCTAAACCTGGAATCAGTAGTGAGGTTACCAACCCTCATACTTTCAAGGCATCCCACCTTGTTCAGTTCGAAGGGGCTGTCAAGCTGGTCTTACAGAGAACTCTGACTAACCACTTCTGGAAGCATAGTATGGTATTCTCAGCCAGGACTGAGAACACCATGTTTCTCTCTCTAGGAAGGTAAGGGCATACAAACAAAACTCAAAGACCTAGGACAATTTGTACTCAAACATTTGGTGCCTTCACAGCTTGGGGTTCTCTAGTCTTTTTTCATTTTGTTTAGAAGTTTATTTTCTATACCTTTTGGGAATATAGGCCCATCATTTTGTCTGGGTCCCATGAGGGTTTCCCAGTGTTAGACAGCTCACATTTACTTTAAACAGTTCCCTGCTGTTTCCCCAGATTGATCCTTTTTCTAGTCCTTTATTTCCCGTCTTTGAAGAAGACCTTCTGATTTGATTACCCACATGGTGTCCAGATTGCACACATTAATATATGTTTCCCAATAGGCAACAGGGTTCCTCACTTTGCAGAAATATATTACCCATGATGCATATCAAGAAGTTAACACTTCAGGAATGATAGGGAAGAGCAAAGTGGGAAATAAGGAATACCTGGGTCCCTAGTATGGCTACATATAAAACACACATACATATTACTGCTAAACATGAATTGCCCTTAATGTCAGCAAACAGTCAGTATGCATATTTTTCTAAAACATAGACATATTCAGAAATATAACTTCATCACTGCTGCCAGATGTGGATTTATTCTATGGATAAAGATCTATACTTCGGAGAAGTATTGTGAAGATTAGTTGGGTTTTGTGGCAGTTTTGAGCAATGTGCTTACTTTGCTGGTATTTATTTGGTACTTTCTAGCTTTCAGTTACCATGGCTATTAATGCTATTTTTAATATGAACTAATGAATATTTTTAACAGGGAAGACAAGGGATAAACTTCTTTTGCCTTGTTAAGGGGGGCCTGGTACATGCATGTGGAAGGAGTTAGGCTGCAATCAATCTAGGAGGTGAAATACCTTCTTAAGCTAAAACATAAGAACATAGATACAGTGAGACACTTCCCTTCTTGTCAGAGATGGAAGTAGATAGCCATAGAAAAATAGATCAGATCTTGAAACATTAAAAAAGATCAATGCAGCATTTGTAAATATCTCAGAATGTAAATACATGCACAAAACTTATGCCAACGCGTTCCATCTGAAATTATTCAAATCCAATTTGCTTAGCCATGTCCCTTCAAAAAAATTACAAATCAGTTGAACACCATATTAAAACTATATGGTGGTTTGGGTTAGGAGCCAGTCCTATAAATATTCTCAAAAGCCTTATAAATAATTTGGCTCTAGTTTTAGACATTCTTTTAGACGTTCTTTTAACCCTCATATGAATTTAACAATCATAGCAGGAGATAATACATGTTACTAGTATTTGGTGCAAGCTCAGACACATGTTTCTCATAACTCCTTCAGCTGCACTTGCCAGCAATCTCTGTGTTTGTGATAACAGTTTCATACCAATTTTCAGTGTGTAGAGTTTTAGGAGCAAAGGTTTTCAGAAGCAGATAGAGATTAAACCCATCATTCCACTATCCTACTGATTAGGGGAACTTTTCTTAAGTTTCATTTTATTTCCCTCCTAGAGCACACTGAAATACTCTGCATAAGTACAGTGTAAATTAAGTAAAACTAAAAAAAAAAAAAAAAACAAGTTTCATACTTGTAATTATCTTGCAAAGACTGCTATTTACTTTGTAAATGTGGAAGGTCACTATAGGTTTCTGCTGTCCTTGCTGTCATAAACTAAGAAAGCTCTTCAAAAGACTAGAGAGAGCAACTGAAATTTTTGTCATAGTTCATACTATTTTTCTAAACATAGCAGTCCTAAAATGCAGGATTGTCCGTTTTTGCCGCATGCATTTTGCCTCCTGATAAGCTGATGTGTCTTTTCAAACTGTGCTTTTTTGAAAAGGACAGTATAGGAGGTAAATTGCCTTAAGGATGAAGGTCAGAATTTAGGTAGATAGCAGGTTGTAGTTGTCATTTGTGTGTATAACTGTTCTGTTACCTTTTGCTACCCAGTTTGATTTGTTCTTAAAAGTCTTAGGCAAAAATCTTCCAAGGCTTCAGAATTATAAGGAGTGAAATACGTAAGCACTAGGATGAGTAGTCATATAATCTAAATAGTATAAAAGAACAAGAAAAAAAAAATTATGTTGATTGATTTTTTTATCTTATGCTTCTAAAATCATAAAAAGACCAGTCTATAAAATACAAAATGGATGTCTTAAGTTAAATGTATTAATATTTTAATGAATACTTGTACCATCTAGGAAACAGTAAGATTTTCTTCAGGAAGCATGATGACAGAAAACAGGAAAAACACAACATAGTGTATTATAGAAGTAAAATTCATCAAGATAGAGAAATCAATAAATGAATGTACAGGTTTCCCAAGGAAGTTGTGGATGCCCCCTCCCTGGAAGTGTTTAAGGCCAGGCTGGATGAGGCTTTGAGCAACCTGGTCTTGTTAGTGGAAGGTGCCCCTGCTTATGGCAGGGGGGGTTGGAATTTGACGATCTTTAAGGTCCCTTCTAACCCAAACCATTCTGTGATTCTATGATTCTATGATACTCTCTATTTTGCTAAATTTAAAGATTAATTTTTAAAAATTGCATGTTATCAAGTTTTTTTATTTGTTTGTTTACTTATACGCACAACATAAGATTTAAATCAAGTAAAAGAGGTTTTACATAATTTTGGGCATTATATGAGTCACTGCTTGCTTTAGATAAATTGTGACCCTATCTGTGAAATATTACCTATCTCAGTTCATTTCTTCCCATTAGTTTCATATTTTAGATGCTATTTCAAGTGACACTAATCACTATCATCATCATTACATTATCACTACACTATATAAACTGAACAGAGTTTAGTCCTCTCTGCTTATATTCTTTTTAGGTAACTGGAGATGTTCAGCACCTCAGAAGGTCAAGGTATTTGTATCTAAGAACATCACTAAAAGAAGTAACGGAGAATAAAAATTAGTAGGAGGAGAAAGAAAAATAATTCTAATTTTGCTGATGTTTCTTTCTTTTACATTAAGCACTTTAAAACCTTTTGACAACTAGGTATGAATAGTTCTATTATTTTGTAGAACAAATTTTATTAATATTCTTCAGTTTTATTTTATGCATCCAAGCTTATTAGCTAAGTGCTAAGTACAGTTTATCATAATTAGCTAAAAACAGTTAATACTTGAATTATTAAATTAAAGGTGTTTGAGTTTCTGAAATTGATACCTGGTTTTGAAAATAACTTCTTTAAAGTGTAAATGCATCCAGAGCTTCTGAGCAGGCTAGCTTGAGCCTTCACATCCTCATTCATACACTAACAGTGCAGTATAGCAGCAGGTGAGACAAGCATTACCATGCAAGTTAAAACAAGTATACTATTTCTTTTGTACAGAAGTGAGACTGCCACACTATTTCATGCAAAATAGCAGTTTCCTGTTGTTTGAATAACTCTGTATAACTTTTAATTTCTAAAAGCAGTTACAAGAAGTTCATTTGAACAGATACATAGAAAGAAAGGCAAAGGTGCCTGTAATAGACCAACAATAATCTCATCATATTTGTAAAATATATTTTTGTTTTGCTATTTCATAAACAAACTTTTAAATCATACTGTATAATTTTCACAACTTAGCTCTGTTTAAACATGTTAATTGAAAATAAGCGAGTAAAGACCGTAAGAAGTTTGTATACAACCAATGCAATCATTAAGTTTTGCATGCTTAAGTCTATATGATTTTCTGAAGCTAGATCAGCAGTTTAGAAAAGTTCCTATTTCTGGGCTATGTATTGGTATTTTTCCATAACTACGAAGCTAGACTTGTGACATACGTTCCTCTCTGAAATGTCAAACATTACAAGTTACTTTTTTGTAGTGCCTGTGGTCCCTAGTCAATAAAAGATTTTTATAGGTATGCATGTATGTAGGATTACTTCTACCACCATTTCAGCTATTTGTAGTATATGATAACTCTTTAACAACATCAAGCCTACAGTAACATAAAATAGGAACCCCTTCAGTCATGTGTCCTGGAAAAATACATATCCAGCTAAAATCCAAATCAAAACGATACAGAGCATAGCAAACTTGCTTTACTGAAATGTAAATCATAAGGTATGCAGTCTAACACTGCACTACATGTGTACTGAGTGCTACTTCTAAATCATACTTTATGGATCTTCCAAATAGCATAATACCCACCCTTGATCCACCACAGAATGCTATTGAACAAATGAGTGATATTACTTTGTAGGGAAGTGAACACTTCCCTTATACATCTCTGTTCTGTCTATGAGCATTTGACAGATTCAAAAGGCTGGGAAAGAGGTAGGATCATGGGCAATGGTAGTCTGTCCTTTAAATGTCATTTCTTCCCTACCTCTGCTAACTTTGTGGGCTTTCAAAACAGTGTAGAGAGTGAATATTAATTTTCTGTAAGGAAGGTCCAAGTATCTCATTGTTTGCCATTAGCATTTCATGAAAGCTGCCAAGAAGATTAAAAAAAAAACCCAAGTTATCACAGTTAGGAAAAATCCTTTATTAACAGAAGATGTTCAGCAGCTGACCACAAAATACTCTGGAAAAAGAGAAGAAAAAAACCTTGGTTTATCTGCCAGTAGAGCTCTTGATGATAAACTATATTATGGAAGTCCTTGCCAATATATGTCAAACAACCTCATTCCACTCTTGCCTTGTCACTTACAGATATAACAGAGTACCACGTCTGTTACACATCTCTCAATAATCCATTTTTTTTGATAAACAGAATAGTAACAACACTGCCAGTCACCTGTTTTTCAGCACTCATATGCTTGCTTTTCATTATTAGCGATACAAAGAAACACCTCTGGAAAGAAAAGTTGTTTTATATTTGTTTGTTTTATAACAAGAACAAAATCCTGCATGTCAAAACAACCTGCTTTAGTCTCTCCAACTCTTTGCTGCTGCTCTGAGATACTGCAGACTCAAGTTACATCAATTTATGCACAGCAAGTAATTAAATAGGGAAAACCACAAAGCACTGGACTAATCTTAAAGGAACTGAATACCAATCTTATTTTTAATTTGATCTGCATACTTCACTCCCTTTTACTCCAGAAAAATGTATAAGCATCTACAGATTTCATAAGGAAATATTTTCTTCCTGGATAGTGATTTTATATGCAACTAACATTTTTCAGGAGCAACCAACGATACCAATTAAGAAGTGATAAAATTTTTAAAGATCTGCTCTTTTAAAAGTATTGAAGCATAAATTTTCTAAAAATTTGATTTTTTGAAGAATTTCAGCCTTTTTGAAATGCTAAGGAATTCCATTACAGACTGTAATATCCAAGCAATTAGTCTAGTTCATATCTTCCCACAATATTTTTATAAGTAACTAGACATATTTCTTATTTCTTTTTTAAATTACATTGGAAGACTTATTCATTGACTTTAAAAAACTTTTTTAAAAAATAAAAACAACTAAAATAGTATTTTAGTGTCTTTTATATGTCATAATAAGGTAATGTTAGCAATTAAAATCTGGAGAGCTGCATGGTTTTGCTATTTTTGGTGATATTCTGCATCATAAACATACAATAGACAAAATAGATAATATCTTATCTAGAATTTTTTGGTTGAATAAGGATATTTCAAAAGGAATTCTATTTTTATAAGAGCTTTCCTGAAAATTTCATCTCTTCTGTCAATATTTTCACTTGTGGTAGATTCATTTGGCTTTTGGAGAAAATTCAGTTAGCTCTACTATTCAAATCAAAAACACTCCTGCATACACACTGCCTCATTTCCTCTCCTGGGAAGCATATACATTAAAGATATTAGTCACATTTTTAATGCATTATTGGAAAAGTCTCAAGTATTTTAGCAATAAAGATAAAGGAATGTATGTTAAACTTCTATATTACTGATATACCACAAACTAATAAGCACTGTTTTAATCTGGCTGTTGAAGTGTGTCAGAGTCCAAGTCCAATATGGAAATCTCAGATATTAAAAATTGTTTCAGATCTGCATCTCCAGATGTGTCCAAATCAAGTTACTCTAATGATATATTATGTACAAATTTTGCCCAGTCTAGGCATGGTTTTGCTTGGACTTTCTTGAAGAACATATTTCTTACCATACTCCCAAGGAACAATAGTAGAGGCTCTGCTGCAAATCCCAGTAAGAAAAGTTCTGTGTAGCACATGGTTAGAAGTGCTCCCTAGTAAGTCGAATTGAGTAAAAACCAAACTAAACAGTAATCTGTTTCTAACATTCACACTGTTGTACAGTGATGCAAACTCACTCTCCCCATTATCTGAGATGGAAGTAAGAAAATCTTGTCTACAACTTGCATAGCTGGAATATTTAAAAAGTCATGCAGACTTTAACTCACCGGACCTGTAATATAGGGCACTATGACTACAGTGTGGAACAAAGAATCAGCAACCAGAAAAGCACATTTGCAGGATAATTAATGTTCAGCCCTTTTGTGAGAAGACTTCACCTCTTTACTAAGGTCTGAGAGCTCAGAAAAAAGCTGTCTTTCCCTCTCTTTCTTCACTTTGCTGATAATGAGTGCTTTGCCATTGAAGTCTAGATAGCAGCCTCTGGTGGCAGCCAGCTTAAGGTAATTCCCATTTTTTTGCTGATTAAGGTCTTCAGTTCTCTAATGGAGGTAACAGAATCATGGAATCATGGAATGTTTTGAGTTGGAAGGGACCCACAAGGATAGTCAAGTCCAACCGTTGCCCTAGCATAAAATAATCTCAAGATTCAGACCATGTGTCTGAGGGCCTTGTCCAAATGCTTCTGGAATATTGTCAGGTTTGGTGCCATGACCATCTCTCTGGGGAGCTTGTTCCAGTGCTCCACCACGCTCTGGGTGAAGAACCTTTTCCTGATGTCCAACCTAAACTTACTCTGGCACATCTTTCTGCCATTCCCCCTGGTCTTATCATTGGTTGTCAGAGTTATGATTCCCATAACATCTCCCTTGAGCCAAAACAGGTACAAAAAAGAAGAAAACTTTGCCTTAGACAAGTTTTTTAAAAGTCTACTATTCATTGCAATAAATCACATTTTAATTAATGAACTGAAAAATATTAAAATATTTTGGGAAAAAGATGTCTTTTTCTGTACTGCTATTCTGGATAAAGTGGCAAAGTTGTTAAAGAAAAATGGATAATAAAAATAATGCTAATACTAAACTTAATTTTCAAAGAAAGAAGAATGAAAAAGAGTGAAAAACTAAAGATCTAGTTCAGAGCATAGATCTTTTAAAATGCATTACTCTAATAGAGAATTCTAGAATCAAAACACCAACTATATGGTTAAAATATACACAACGTGAGCGTGTATGCATGCATGTATATCTGTACACACTCCATTTCATAAAGATACCAGTCTTAAAAGTACAGGTGATGTGGATATACATGAAAGCCAGCAACATTTCAGATTTAACAAATCGTAAATATACTATTGTTTGTTTAATGCACAAAAGTTTTATTGTTTATGATGGCTACAATGTTGAATATTGTGCCTATGTAAGTCCTCAGTGATAAAACATCATGTGTTTCACCTATTTTATTATTTTCTTAGCTACAGTACTGAAAAGAATGACATTTTATCAAGTTTCAAGTTCTTAACACTACATTTATAAAGCCTGAGTAAATCAAATCCTAATGGAATAGTTAATGTCATCTGCAAATTCATGCATGCAACATATTTAGGTAATTTCTGATTTTTCCTTTCCTATTATATGTTTAATCTCTGCTCCCTTTATAATAGTATTTTACTTTCTTACTCCTACTTTCTTTTCACACACCATTACCACAAAGACTTCAATGCTGTTCTAAAGTCAGCACCAAATAAACAGCATTTTATTATGCTTCACAGCATAATGAAAAGAGGTTTGTTTATTGTATTCACTTTCAATTTAAGGATGCTTAAAAATCACTTCTTGATACTTCAGTACTTCCCTGTTGTGGTAAATTTTGCCTGAAGATATATGAACTCTCTCTCTATAAAAGTTAAGATTTACAATTAAAATCCAAAACATGGGTTAAATATAGGAACAAAAAAACAAGATTGCAGTTTATATCCTACACCAATATATTGGATAGTGAAATATACTACCTATTTTTTCTAGATCTATTTAAGTAAATTAAAGTTGCATAAGTGAGGAAAAGGGATTCTGGGAAGCTCTAACACCATGTTAGCTTAATGGGCTACAAAGAACCAGGCAACCTTTTATCCTTTGGTATTAAAGGGGTGGTGGCATTTTGAGAGAGCTAAAATACTTTTTCCAGATGAAAACTGCCAGAGAGTCTGGCCCCAAGTTACACCTACAGGGAGAATGAACAGAAGATTGCACAACTTTTAAAGTTTTATAAGAAGGAAAAGAAGATTTCTTAAGATCTTTGGCTCCATATCACAGAAATAGAAATGCAGACAATAAGACACCCTATTTGCATAAATGAAAGTTAACTTTACTGACACAAAAAAATGTATAGCAAACTAGTTTTGTTCATTTTTCTTTTAAGAATATCTGAAGAAAGGTAAAAATATTGTTTAAGATATATCTTACATACAAGTGAATGTGATAAACAGCACAAACATGCTTACAGGCTTATGGCCCACTGAAGAAGAGAGGGTAAGGTGCTCTCCATAACTTAATTTGTATTTCTGTGAAAACTATTTCTTGAGTCTGGAAACCTTAGGCATGAGTCTAGAAAGATATATTTTGTGGTGGGAAGGACAGAAATGCACAAAAAGCCATGTTTATTTTTTGTTTAAAACTGAAAACATTTAATTAAGACAGGACCAAACTGAAATCAAAACAAAGACATTCAGATTTGTGAATATTTTCCCCTTTCCTATGCCAAGCTCCAATCCTGGCAATGCCACCCTGGAAGGAGCCTGCAACAATTACATATGGTGTTGGTGACAGTAGTAGTGCACAAGGCAATATTATGTAGTTAATCTAGCCAAAGAGAAAGGCAGAATTTCCGTGATATGTCAGATATTGCTACAGCTGGTAGTACAAAGAAATTTAGGTAAAAGAAAAGAACTTTCAAGATGTTTTTTATGTATTTCAGGTTTTCTGTGCTTAGATATTTCAGTCTCAGAAAATAATATTATGATCTTACTGCACTATCAAGTTGCACATAGCAAGAAATCACACTTTAGGTGTTTAGATTTGAAGGGTTCATCTTAATGTTTCACTCCAACCACCTCATGCATCACAAGATACATGGTGGTTTTCCTTCCCAATAATCTGTAAACCAGGAAAAGACATGAAAAGGAAGTCAAAAGCTCATAAGAAAAAAAAATAAATGCGGCAGTATAAGATGAGGGAATAATCAAGAATATCAATAAACTGAGAGCTTTCAGCATTTGGGGAATGATACAGAAAAACTTTAAAAGGAAAAAAAGAAAAAAATCAAACAGACATGAAACATTTAACACCAACTGAAATCCTTCCCTCATAAGTAATGCAATAAAAAATTCCATTCAAGCTGCAGAGGATACAAGCTCATTGATTCTAAATCAGTAAGAAAGATCTCAAGACTTTCCATATTTCTTGAAAGAAACTCAGATGAGATCCTAAAAATCACCTATGGAGCACTGCAAAGCCATAGCTATGTCAGGATAGCAAGAAGAGAAAGAGGAGGAGCTGTCTCATGTATCCTCCTTCCAGCTGCTTTTGGCTTGTTCCATGTAAGAAGGATATTTCCACCAAATGCCAAAATGTGTCTTTTAGAGCAAGGAAAGGGTTAGAAAAAAAATATATGCTTGTATACATCATCTACCAAGGTTTTATGACTTTTTTTCCTCTTTTTGGGCAACTGGTCATCTCAACAGAAGCTTGTATTTTTTTCTGATGGATGAGTCTTTCCATAACTGTCTTGTACTTCATTAAAGACTAAGCTGAAAGTATTGAGATAAAAATAGAATAAATAGTTTAGGAAAAAAATATATAATACTAATTTCCAATTAGCAATGCACACATTCTTAATTTTCTTGATATTTATCCTCATCCCTTTGCAAATCAGGAAAACAGATTCCTGTATCATGTTTTATGTTCTTATTATGATTTCTATGACCTTTTCAACATTCCATCATCATTTCTCAAGGTACGAAGGTTGAAAAAGGGAACCAAAAATGTCCAGACAGTCCAGTATGCTATTTTCAGCACACTGAAAAAGTCAAAACAGTAACAGCAGTACAATTCTTACAATTTCATGACAATGTGAAGTTACTGATAATTGTATTTTGTGAGTTTAGACCCACCTAATGCTATCATCAGAAGAAATATCATATATGGTTCTTTAAATTACTGTAATTTAATTTCAGTTATTATACTACTATTAAAGAATGTATTTTTGGAACAAAATATATCCATTTTTCAGATCAAAGCAATTAAGTTTGTCACTTCACTGTAACTTATATCGCAATATAAGATTTCCTTCCAGTTACTGTGCATTTATTGTCACACATACTAAGTCCAATACAATGTTTTCCCAAAATTAACTCCAGCTGTGACAATGGTTTTCAACTTACTCACTGGAAACTATCAATGAATAACTTTAAAGGATATCTCATATGCTCACCTCCAGGAGGAAAGTCTGTATTTTTTTGTGTTTTATATTTTCTTTTTAACTCTATGACTTCCATATATGAACCACAAGCCATTAAATCTTTTAAAACTTTTGATGAGTATTTGCAAATCTCACCAGACGTGGTCCAAAGCTTGAGCACACACAAAGCTAGCAGCAAAATGGTGACTGCACATCGAAATCAGAAAATTAACTTCCAGCTATCACAGAACTAGAGAATATTAATATCTTAATTTAATATTAGATTATGTGTAAAGCTATACGAATTGCATTTTTCCTGTTTAAATAAAAGAGTTATAAATCTTGTTTTTAGAGAGAAAAAATACAAATGTTTCTTCATTTTTTTCTTGGAAATGAATAAGACAGGGATTTGTAATAATTCCTTCCAGCTACAAATACCATTTAGCTTGCTTGTATGTCATTTTTGCCCTTAGTTCAGAAGCTGATGTAATTTACAAGCAGTCCCTATTATGTTTATACATTTGAGACACATACATACTGTGCTTTTGCTTTCTGTACACAAAGCTTCCCCGGGCTTCCAATGATAAATGGTTCACAGAGGATTTCCATTTTAGAATTTGATTCCAGCCTTCAAGAATCTTTAATAAAGAGTTTATGATCAAGAACAAATGTAATGTAAAGCCAGACTTCTGTATGTTTGGTACAAATAAACACTAATCAAGTACATTAAAAATCATTAAAGTATACATAGTTTAAAAAATTAATCTACTGATAAAAACAGAACACTTGTGGACTGGCTAATGTGTTTTTGTTCATAGTATCACCTTCTGCTTCAACTGCTTAACTTTTTATAGCTTACAACTTGTTCTCTATGTTTACTTCGCATAGATGTGACTTTCTGATACAAGATTATGGCTTTCATAGTAAAGTGATTAGAAACTCAGATTGGGAAATCTGAGACCTAGTTTCTAAATCAAGCTCCCAGAATCCATACAAAATACAGAAGTCTTACTGTGGAATTTGAAAATTAGAACTGTAGTTCTCTTTCCTTTATTTCCTACAGTTAAACAAGTCAAACCATGGTAAGTTATGTAATTTTACACGAGTTTTCAGATTACTATTTTAAGTATCTAAAGCTGAAAGCAGTAAGATCCTTGAGCATGGTGGCTTGAAGGACAGCAAGTCAGTTACAGTGGGAAATACATGCATTTAAAAGACCTGAGGCACAAGCATTTTGGAATGGAGTTACAAGATTCACATCAAACCGTACATAGAATTACTTTGTTTGTAGTTTAGCTCTATGCAACTGTTAATAGCACATCAATGACAAAATGACTCAGTTGAAAGAATTGTAAGAATTTAACACCTTTTCCACCTCAGAAGGGATACATACTCAGGTGCTAGGGATCTAGGATCTTCTTTCTGCCTCAGAAAATAAAAAGTCTTTTGTTGTCCTTATCATGCACCATCCATAAATATTAAAGACAAAGTTGGCACATAGCCACACTGAAGTCAAACTTTAGAACCCACAGTCCTTCAAGAAACATGGAAAGAACATCTGTATTTTACAGTAATTTAATAAAGCTATTATCTTGCACTAGATTTTAAAACTAAGGTTCAGGGAATAATATTATTATTAATAATGTAAATTAAAACTCAATGCAATTGAGTTAAAAGACTATATAGGACCTTTAAAGTATTGGACTGTACAGTAAAAATCTTAAACTTAGAGAGCCTTTTGCTGTGGCCTGTATTGGCCCTGATGTCAGCAGAATGGTATATATGTTAGAGAAAATGAGAGCAAACAGTTGTGTTCTTTATAACATAGGCACTACAGAACCTAAAAATACTAAGCAGAATAATAATAACATGAAGTACAGAAATCTCAAATTAAGGATTTCTTTTGACATTAGAATCATAGGTAGAGTTTTGTGTGATGCACACTGATATTAAAGTTTCATGAAAGCTAAAAAGGAGATTGACTACAGCTATTTATTCTAACACCAGTAAGCATTCTGACAGCACTTACCATCTATAATACACTGATTCATATTATGAAATAATATATTTTACTTTGTTTTAATTGTTGAAACATAATGAAATCACTAAGTTGATATTATTTTGCAGTGTTCTAGAACAGAAATAATAAGCTAACAACCTAATTCATGAGAAAAGGGGAAGGGAGAGAGGAAGAAAGAAGCAGGGACAAGGAAAACAAAACAGTTCTGTGGTTTGAGCCTGAAGGCTTACATGCCTCATCACTCAAGGGAGCTATCTTGAGTGAGCAGCCAAAAATTGCTTGCCTCTACATTATGCAGTTCTGACGCAGGGATCTGTAGACACCATGCCTGAGTAACACAGATATCAGACATTCCTACCATCTGCCCCACAGTGGGAATACCAGATGAAATCAAACCAATGTGTTAGGTGAGAATAGTGAAAACCTCCCTACAGCTGATGAACTGAGGAAAGACTTTTGAAGTTGAGTATTAGCCATTAGCAGAAAGGCAAATACATTGCACTTCTAAAGCCAGAAAGACTTAAAAATTAAGAAATATGGTGACAGTAGTGCCACAAAGAAGTAAACTTCTTCCCTCCCATCATTCAGTGGAAATGAGGAAAAAATAAGAGTGATTACAGGAAGCTTAGTAATAATCTTGGGAGTCATTAGTTGTTAAGGAGAAATTATATAAAATTCATGATGACATTTTTTTTTCTTTGTTGGAAAATAACTGATCACTACCAACTGTAGAGACTCGGGGTGCTTCTTGACCTCAGGCCAGCTGCTAATTCAAGCTTTGGCTGATGAACATCAATAGAGTTTATCTAGTTTTTATCACCAGGATAGCAGAGCAAAGATTTTCAGACATGGGTGACAAAGCTACAAGATTAATATCACAAATAATTCCGGAGATTATTCCGACCCCAGGAGAACTGGTGGGCATGGGACAGTGTAGTTGTTAGCCAATACCTGCCATATATGAAAACAGTCAGCATATCCAATTTAGTAGTTGAGATTTTGGCATCTCTGGCCTCTAGCACATTATGTAAGACCTATACGCATAGTGAAAGGGAATATTTAGGATCACAAATTACTCAAAAGTCATAGAGTCATAAATTTATGAGTTGTAATAGAGAATTACTTTAATGAGAGTACAGTTAATATTTTCAATTTCTAGTACAAAATGTCTGAGTTCTAATCTACAGCTGAAAGCCTGAACACTTTTCATAGGAGTCCAAACTGACATATTTTACCAGCAAATTTATGAGGTGCCTTTGCCTGAACCTAAGACCTCACCAGGAGTAGAAGAAAGACCTAAAATCTGCAAGTTGCAAACTTGCAAAACTGCAAGTTATATGTGCAGAAATTAACATGACTAAATGTTCTTCTAAACTTATTTGGGAAACACTCATATCTCTTACAGAAGTTACTTGTGAGCCATATTAGGTTTTCCAGCAGAGGTTGCAAATTCTTTATCTATAACCTATGAAAGAGCACAACTACAGAGACAAAACTCATTAGTTTCTTGAAAAAATAATATTTCATCATGAGACTTAACTGATTCAACATAAAAGCATGTTGTTGATAACTTCCAGTTTCTACTTCAGGTTTAAAAAAACTACCCACAAGAATCTGCATTAAAGCTCAACATTTTGAATTTAATAATCCCAAAATTCAGCATCTAGGCCTAATGAAAACATTTCTGCTGTTTTCACAAAGATCAGATCAAGTTTTTCTAAAGCTTTGACCAAATAAAGCTTTAAGCCAAACCTATGGTTGATGAACAAATGACGGAAACTTCCCCAAAAGCACAATAACTCCCATGAATTCTAAACCTGACATTGAGAAGACCTCTGATTAACCAGAAATTTAAAAAATAAATAAATCTAGAACTCGTTGTTCAGCCAAGGGCATACATTTGTTTCTGATGTAGATGGGGCAGCTTGCATAACAACACAGCTCCTATTGACTCATGTGATAGACTCTTAGAATCACGTAACGGTTTGGATTGGAAGGCACCTTTAAAGAAGGCGCCTTTAAAGATCATCTAGTCCATCCTACCCTGCCATGAGTAAGGAAATCTTCCACTAGATCAGGTTGTTCAAATCCCCATCAAACCTGACATTGAACACTTCCAGGGATGGGGTATCCACAACTTCTCTCGACATGTTCCAATATCTCACCAGTCTCATAGTGAAGAATTCCTTACTTACATCTCATCTAAATCTACTCTCTTCCAATTTAAAACACTTGCCCCTTGTCCTGTCCCCTTTTTCCCGGTCCTGGTAAAAAGCCTCTCTCCATCTTTCTTATAAGCCCCCTTAAAGTATTGAAAGGCCACAAAAGGTGTCCCTGGAGCCCTCTCTTTTCCAGGCTGAATAACCACAACTTTCTCAGCCTGTCCTCATAGTGAAGGGGTTCCAGCCCTCTGATCATTTTCATGTCCCTCCTCTGGACCCACTCTAGCAGGTCTATGTCTTTCTTGTGCTGGTCACCCCTGCCAGAACTAGATGCAGTACTCCAGGTGGGATTTCACCAGAGTGGAGTAGAGGTGTAAAATCACATCCCTCATGTGATGGAAATGCTGGCCACATTTCTTTTGTTGCAGCCCAGGATACAGCTGGCTTTCTGGGCTACAAGCACACATTGCTGTCTCATATTCAGTTTTTCATACACCAGTATTGCCAAGTCCTTCTCTGCAGAGCTGCTCTCAACCCATTCATCCTCTAGTCTGTATTGATACTGGTGATTACCCCAACCCAAGTACAGGACCTTGTACTTGGTTCTGTTGAACTTCATGAGGTTCACACAAGCTCACTTCTCACGTTTGTCAAGGTCCCTCTGAATTACATTCCTTCACTTAAATATATCAACTGCACCACTCAGCTTGTGTCATTTGCAAACTTGCTGAGAGTTCACTCAGTCCCACTATGTCATTAATAAAGATATTGAACAGTACTGGTCCCAGTAGAGACCCTTGAGGGACACCACTGTTTACTGAATATGGGAATTTAGGAGAGTATACTGAATGCTGAGTATGTTACTTGCTACTGATACAGAAGCCTGTGCTTCTCCTGCCAGTGCTTACACACACAGGGACACATCTACCTCACAGCCAATCTACACTCATCTAGTTTCAACCATAACCCAGATATTTCAGCTCAGAAATATATGGAATGGGTTAAAGTTTTAAATATGCTGTAAATGCTTGTAGTCATAACATTCTTTTTTATTATTGTTCTCGGACATAAAAAATCCAGACACACTTGCCTTCCTTGTAACTTCTGCAAGACTTCAAATGGAGCTTGTAATATTCACTGAGACACTCCAAGAGCTCCCTGAAGTTCAAGCTTTCACATCTAATAACTCCAAAACTTACAAAACCATTTGTAGTAAAGCTGTCTTGTTCTCCTGCTTTATTCAATTAGTGTCTCTCCTGTCATATGCATTTGTGAGGAGCGCTACGGGGAACTGGTCAGCTTCTACTTCAACCAGCTCACTTCTTACACAAAAGAATGTCATGGACCACTACTCAAGAAATGGCTCACAAATTACTTCTGGGACACAATAATGGTTCAAAATCCTGGGAAAGAAACATGTAATCTCCACAGATTTTTCCCTTTCATGCTTTTTAATACCTAGCCAAAATAATTAATCAAGAACTAAGCAAAATGTATTCTCCTCCCAACAAGTATACACAAGCTTAAAAAAACCCAACTAGTTTCCATTTGATATTTTTAAACTATTTTAACTGTAATTGACTTGTATTGAGAAGCAAAATTATTTCAAAACCTGAAGCAGAAACAGAATACAGCTCATCCAGAAATTCTAATTACACCTACAAATATATTTGCCTACACAGCATAATACTAGTACCATCCGCTTTTACCTCAAGTGCAAAAATTCTGACACAAAAGTATCTTTTCTCCTAGTAAAGAGTGGGGTGGGGATACTTAACACAGGATGGCTATCAGTGTCGTGGTTTCATTCATCTGCAGGAAGACATAGTAGAAACTATAAACTAGTGGTCCTTTTGGTTCTGAAGTTTAAAGTCAATGCATTTGTTGGTTTATGAGAAGCTACTTTCTTGTAGATGTTGAAAAATAGTTGTCATAGTATGCAGGCTTTCTAAACTCTAGTAGGAAAACAAGAGGATGATGACAGCACAATTTTCTTTGTCAGATAAGATAATATTTAGCCAGAAACTAACAGTAAAAGCTATTGCAGAAAAATATCAGAGAGAAAAATGACAGAGCAAACAGTCAGCAAACAAGATATTTTTCTGTAAAGTTCAGGTTTTTAACTGTGTCTTAGAAATCTAAGGAATCTGTAGCTGAGTTAGAATAAGGTATCAGACTTCTAAAATCAAAACCTGCAAATATTTCATTTGCGCCACAGTCATCTGAAGAATCTCCAATTCACCTTCTTTACACTATAAAAGAGGAAAATATAGCTAGTTAGCAGCTGTGCTAAAAAGAGAAGACAAGGAAAAAGGTGGGTAGAGGACAACCCATCCAGAGAAGAAACAGAATATTGGTGGCAGAGATAGCACTGCAATCTCTTCTTAACAACCCACAATAGTTTCACTGACACAGGGAATGTGACTGCTGAATCCCATCAAGGTTTCAGAAAAAAGAACAGAAAAATCCCACAGCAAGCCTTTGTGCACTGTCAGTAAGGAAGGAATTAAATCTGAATAGTTGAACAAGATCTTTTAATTGATTGTACTAATACTTACAGAATCTGACTTTTCATATGAAGATACTTGCTAGCTTTGATGAAATAAAAGTTGGAATTTGTTCAAAGAAAAAAAAGGAGAATTCTTTGGGATAAATCTGGGAATGGAAGATTACAGAAACCTTCAGCTGTACTGACAACCCTTTGTTACTTCCTATGGCATGACTTTACAGTCTGTCCCAAGCACAAAACACACAAGAAATACAGAAGAAGGAACAAGAAGCAGGTGCTTTCATTTATAATGCATTCCACTATGATTCCATTCAGCAGAGGTAGACACTAGAACATTAAAAGCTTTAGTATATTTTTTTTCCAATCTTGAGAATTTAAAGAAAAAAAAATCTTATTTTCAATAACAAGTACATGGTAAATTCTTTTGTATTTCTCACTTGGCTTTTGACAATTAGGTTGTAGTCAAATCACTTGTAAAGCTTTTGTTGTACAACCATGAGGAGAATAAAAGTTACTTTCAAGCAAAATTATGTATGATCCTAAGAGTCAAAGCTTTAGAAAAACACACAAAGAAAATCTCAAAAGTTCAGTTAAGGTTATGGGAACTTGCAGCCCTGTGAAATGCATAATAAGCTTCAGTATAAACTACAACTTGCTTTGCAAAGCAGCGCTTCATTTCCTCGAAGTTGGCCTCAGGCAGTGGGATCCATTGCTCTTCAAAACTGCTGTTGCAATCCAAGTTCAGTTTCCATTCTCCCTCTGAGACTGTATGGAATAACCTACAACAGTTTTCCAGTAATAAACATACATACAGTATCATGTATGCATGTGTACACAAATATATATGCTAGCACTGAAATATGACTCTGGTAAATAAATGAGTGCAAAAACACACACAAAAAAAGGTAAAAATTATATCTGTCCCCATGGATTTGAATTCAGTCCATGCTGTAAGATAGTGAAGCAGTATCAAGGATGTGGAAAATTTTCAGTTACTCTTGCCATGAATTAAAAGGATTTTGATGTGTCAGTTGGACTGACAAGAGAGCAAGACATCTGGCACTAAGAGGTCCTGCCACTAGTAGAAATGTTCCATTTTTCCCTTAACCATTTTGTACATAGAGATAGCATAGAATGCAATTTCATTTGAGGCCAAGGTAAAATTTTTCTTCAATTCTTCTGTCACAAAAACGTTTGAGTGTTAAACATATGCAAAAACAAAGCATATAATAGCTATCTGGGTCATATAATTCTGTAACAAGAATAATAATTAGCCTTGTAGTATAGTTTGAGAAGTCTGTAAACAAAAGGAAAATAAATGTTTTATTATGAAGTGCCCATATATTATATGAATGACACCAGGCTATATTTCCTAAATATTTGTACAGCTAGCTACAATGACACTACGAATCTGAGCATGATAGGGTAAGACTGTCATATTAATCAATTTAATAAGATATATTAGAACATGTTTATATTAGCATTTTATTTCAGATGAGGAGTACATTTTTAAAACATTTTTTTATTATCCCCTTTCATGTACTCTGTTTCTGAAAATGCTTGAACTGTATGTGCTTTGGATTAAGCTAAACTGAAAGATGCTCTCCAGGGCTGTCCCATCCCAACCATTAATGATCATTCAAGTCCACAGGACTGCCAGGGCTTTACCAAGTAACTCCCTATTGAAATGCATATGGTATAGTCCTCAGAAACAGCTGCGTCACTTACTTACAGAGACTGTCTTAAATGTCTTGTCAATTACCTTAGCAAAATAGTATACTTAATAGATAATGTAAGCATCAGATAGCTCAGAGAGAAAAGAAGATAGAAGAGAGAGAGAAACCACCTTCCTGCGAAGAAATGCTTCTCTATGCCAACATTGAGAATGTCCTGGCTTAGCTAAAAAGGTTTATTTTCATGTGTATACTTCTAAAGGAGCCTTTGCAGAAAATGGCCAGTGCCTGGTAATGTTCCCATTCAGAGCATTTTTGTAGTGTGTTAACCAGTTATACTTATTACCTTCAACTACATCTAAAAAGTGCTATGACCAGCAGTACAGAGTGGAGCTGCTATTACATTTCAGGAATGAAAAAGTATGTGTGGATATCCCCCTCTCTCAAAAAGCCTGGTTCTGATTAGAAACATGTTTATGCTGCAGTCACTTCAGGAGTAATTGCAGTGTACTGCAATTGCCTAATTTGTACTCTTTTGCAGAAGACAGAAATAAAAACTAGCACGCAGGAGCTTCAGCATGGTAGCTGAGAGCATAGTATAGTCATACTTTCTCTATCAGGAAGCCAGAAATGCAATGTAAAAAGTTACTACTGTGAAAAAATGAAAATATTAGTTCCCTCACTATTTCCTTGTAATTTTCTATCCTCCATGAGGACTAAGGAAAATAAACCACATAATACATAACCCAACCCAAAACATGCCCAGAGCTCTAACAACCTTTTTCTTACTTCTTCATTGTTTTGCAGGTATTTGTTGTCACCGACATTGTACTTATCTTTAAATATTTTCATCAGAAGAAAAGAACAGTTTGTTTAATATTCTGCTAATTAATCACAATTCTCAGTCTTTCCCTTTCTTCATTTTACACTCTTGAAATTTATTTTCTTCTATAGTCTTTACCATTCCAAGCACATAATTTATTCAAGCATGAATGAATTGGTAAAAACAGGATCCTGAAAATACTTTAAAAAGCAAAAATAAGCAAAACCTTTCCTTTTATGCTGTTCTTCACATAGTTTCAGTGTAAGACTCTTTGCCAAAAAGTATTCATCCCTTCTAAAAAATCATTAATAAAAACAGAAAATTCCTTGTGACATTGTACAATGGTGGCTTCTTTATGTATATATTTGCAGCACAAGTTAGATCTGGCTAATTAAATCATTCCTTTGAATTACTTCCTGACTTGTGAAAAGGCTCTTTATTAGTACTTGAACCAAGAATCTCAAACCCAGAGAGATTACATCAGGGTGTAGCAAGGTGGATATTTAACTTCCCAGCCCTTCAGCCCTAAACAAGCTAAACTATAAAATCACTGACACAATTTCGGAACGCTACATCATAATAGGCCTGTTTTAAGCATGCCTTTGAATTAAGGCAGACACTACAACAGCACTATAGCAGTCCTGAGATTTGAGAAGCAGCACTTTAACAGCGTGTTACCCGTATTCTCATGCTGTGAACATATTCATAGCAGTTCCATGAAAGTCCCAGGACTGCTGGTGTAGCATCTGTTCACTACTAACAAAGACTTGGATATTATACAAAAGTCTGTTTTCTATTCATCCACTGCCTTTTTACAAACACAGGACTTCTTTTTCAACAAGACAAATTTTTATCTGGGTTTTTTCATGTGAACACACAAACATACTCATTATTAAATATATATATTTATGATACTATCAGACATTTATCAGGCTAGAGCTACTCTCAGGATAAATAGGGACTCTTAGGATTAGATGTTATCCATATCCAAAAACATATACATGTTTCCAAAGGTCTTAACAAGAAATCATGGAACAAAACACCTTTCATTTAGCGTGAGTTACTGATATCCCTCTTCTCAAAGTGGTGATTACATGGCAACTCGCTATTCAAAACACGTGACTCACATTTATCATCTAAGATCTTCCCAATGATGAAGGGTACGTATTTACTAGTTCCATATACAGATTCAGATCTGGGTTTCCACTATTATCAGACAGATACGTAGGCCCACAAGTTTCAGTCGGGTATTCCCAACAAATAATTTTAACAAGGATCATCCCATAGTGCTACTTAAGCTGAGTGCATCGTTTGCTCCAAATAATTTAGTTTTATTTGTGTTTGGATGGGCTTACTTTATCGATTGGATGTGCTTATTTTATCAATTTTGGATATGCTTACTTTATTGATTAGGCTCACTTCATGGGCTGGTTCAGGCAGGATCACAGTCTGCTGACTGCATTACAAGTCCTCTAGATCTCTTCCAAGATCTCTTCTGAGAAAGAGCAATCTGCAGTAAGCTGATTGGTCTCCTCCAAACATGTGACTTGAGCACAGTTGACATGGCAGTGTATGTCAACATCACCTCCAGACAGTATGGACACAGACAGCACAAGTGTGGCCGCTTCTTCTCGGGACAGCTTCACACCAGTTTTTTTAATAGACCTCAAATTATTTTTTAATGAAATGAAACGAAAGTGGGTGACTGGTTATCCTTTTTTCCCCTACTATATAACTGTAGGATAAAAAAGCTTCAGAGTTAAAAAAACCCAAACCAAACAAAAACCCCCCCAAAAAACAACAAACATCTGCACACCCATATACACATGATGCACACAAGGACATGCATACACATAATTCTTCATTTCCAGAGCCAGATGTCTTCTCTCCAGTGCTGTAAATACCAGGATAGTGGAATAACAATGAATAGGTAGTGTGAATTGTTTAATTTTCTTTCTCATTCATACAAATTCTGGCCAATGTAAACTTCAGTGGAAGAGAACAAGGAAGCTAATCTAGGTACATTTGTCATGGGCAATCTGCCTGAATGTTCTCAGATTAGGAGGCAATCAGGTTAAAGGATCCTGTACATTCATACTGAGGCTATTGAGAATAATTGTTCATGGATTTCAAGAAATCAAATTACCCCATAATCCTATAGTAACATTTGGCATTCTACACATTATTAAGAATTCATTGCAAAATTGTTATGCAAATTAGATATTCACAAGCAAGAGCGCAAAGAATAGATTAACTGCATGACGGTATGAAGTAGCTGAGCAGTATCTTGATCATTGTCAATTACATACCAGTCTAGTTTTGAATGGGATTATATTTCTGAATAGAATATATTTCCAGCAACTCCGCTGGACACCATTAAACCAGGGGCAGATTCCATGTACAATCCTTTATAAAAATTCCAAAAGCCCATTGCACTTTCATACTTCACTCTTCTACATGAAAGACATATACCAGACATCTTCTGTAGTACTGCAGAGAATATTTACATGTAAAAGACAAAATATAATGCACTCTAGGGCATATACTGAAAGCATAGATAATCAGTTCAATGTCATAACTTAGTTTTCACATGCTCCCCCCCATCTTGCTCTGGTATTGCTTGAATAAAAAAGATTTTCCCATATTAAATTACTATCATATTGTACGCTGCCCTTCAAGTTTCATACTCACAATGTTTTGTGGAAATATAACATTACATTGTGTGAAATGCGTGCAGACAGACATCTATTCTTCACATAAAAACCAAACCTGAAAAATACAACTGTTTGCTTGTATTATTGTGGTTACAAACTATTTTGGCTCAATCACATGCCAGAAGCAGTCTAAAAATGTAATTTAATTTTTAAACTAAATGTATTCATTGATATTTAACTGCAGGCATCACCTTTTTTTTGCTGCTGAAGCATAATGAGAAGGAAGCAATCTCCAGACGTGCAGAGAGCCCTGTGGCTGCTCTGAAGCAGAGCAGGTTGCCACAGCAACTGCCACACCACCCTCGCTCTGATCGGAGCAAATGGCACATCCCAGTGCAGCTGCAGTGTCGGTGGAGCCTATTTCTGCTAACGCTAAACACAGCAATGCACCTCAGCTGCTATTGTTGCCATGTGGACTGGAAATCGATGTATAAAAAGAAAAAAAAACAACACAAAAAACCCAACCAAACCCTTCAAACAGGCTTCATTAAAATATTAAAAAATAGAGTGAGTAAAGTAGTAGTTCATTTTCTGCAAGGCACATATTGCCTATCACTATGACCTTGATATTCAATTTTATAATTTAACCTTTGGTAAGAGAATTTGCAGGGGCATATTCTATTTAGGTTCTACATCTTCCATCACAAATGAGATTTCTCTTACCAAAGCAGCAGCAAATGAAATTCTGTGTTTCATCAGAGCTGCTTGTGTGCATTTACAGGATTATTGATTCAGAAATATAACATCTGCAAAACACAAAATTAGCCAATTAAGATTAGGAAAGGCTTTACACATTGGCTGATCTCCCCTGTTGTATGCAGGCTGATGGTACTTACCCACATGACTGTCAACTAGTCTGGAAAAATGAGAAATATCTCTGATCATTAATAATGTAATTATCAGACATTAAAGAAAATACAGTCTTTCTAACTTGACCAGGCTTCTACAGGTATCAGTAGCCATTTTAGAATTTATTTCCATGGTACTAAGGTGGACACCATCTCTTGTTCTTTTTCAGTCCATCACTTCTTAAAATCAACATCTAGAAAGAGATAATATCTTTTATTAGACCAAATGGTGCAGTCAGAAAAAGGGAAAGATCAAGCTTCAGGACACACAAGCCCTATCTCAAGCCTAAAATGAGTCAAGTATGCAAAGGAAAGGATTACTCAGGCTGCAATCTAGCTAAGGGGAAAAAAATAATTCTAAACTTTCAGGAGATTAGTTTATTTACTAATATGTATAATACTACAAGATAAGTGAAATTCTGGTCTAAAGTATGGGGTTTTTTTGATAGTCCACTAGAATTTCCTTCCTATTTTATATGCTTAAAATTCCTCATCATTTTTGCATACTATTTATAGCTCAAATGTGCTGGAAGTAGCACTCATTTTTAGAATAACCATGCACATAGGCACTCTTCCCCTCTCTGGCTCCCTAGTTTCTTGCTATTATTCTCAACATTTCCTAGCTTATCAATATAAATCAGTGGTATCCAGAGCAATTACTACTCACTTAGTTTAATGTTTGCTCTGTCTTTATCAGGCCTGAAAAAAGGCTGGAGAGTTTCAACCTTCTGCTCTTTTCAGTCTATGTCAGGTTGCCTGTCTTATAACCTTGGCTATCACAGCTATATAATTCTGCTATAAATTTTTGTATGTTTTTAATAGTAAACAAACATTTCAGTGTGCAGCAGAGAATCCATAATTCAATCAAAAAGAGAAAGTATGATCCTACTGTTTACACTCTGCTAACATTTAATAAAAGGAGAAAAGGAAAAGAAGAGTTGTTCAGAGATAAATAAATATAGACAAAAATTATTTTTATTGCTGTGCATCATTTCATATCCTTCTTCTATGTTTTTCAATATAATGTCAGAAAGCATTTTTGAAATTCAAACAATGTTTTCTATTTGGGAAGTAAACATATGACACAAAAAAACAGTATAATGTGCAAACTAGTACCATTTATACGCACACAAAATTGAGTGTATTTTGATAAATTTTATTTAATTAGTACATTTAATATGACAATTCTTAGCAAATATGGTCATTTACTCATTACTAGTAGCTTTTTCCAAGGCAGAGTTAACTACAAAAGTGCTATGTTATCAGCTCTGTATTAGATTAAAACTCAGTAAGATATTTCCAGCTGTGCTGGTTTTGGTTCAGATAGAGTTAATTTTTTCATAGTAGCTAGTATGAGGCTATGTCTTGGATTTGTAATGAAAACAGTGTTGATAACACAGGGATGTTTTTGTTATTGCTGACCAGCAAGTTGGCTGGGGATGCACAAGAAGCTGGGAGGGGACACAGCTGGGGCAGCTGATCCCAACTGACCAAAGGGATATTCCAGACCATATGATGTCATGCTCAGCATGTAAAGCTGGGGGAAGAAGAAGGAAGGGTAGGACAGTCAGAGTGATGCATTTGTCTTCCCAACTAACAGTTATACGTGATGAAGCCCTGCTTTCCTGGAGATGGTTTGAATTAATTATTTTGCTTTGTTTGTGTGTGCAGCTTTTGCTTTCCCTATTAAACTGTCTTTATTGCAAACCATGAGTTTTCTCACTTTTACCCTCCTAATTCTCTCCCCCATCCCACCAGGTGGGAGTGAGCGAGGGGCTGTGTGGTGTTTAGTTGCTGGCTAGGGTTAAACCACAACACCAGCTTGCATGGTTCTGAGGACATTTGAGACCAAGAAAATCATCAGTGGGTCCAAACTTACATGACAGTCTTTTATTGACATTAGGATCAGTAAAGCTAGTAACTAAGAATGTTTATGGAGGCTAAAATATTGTCATTCAGTAAGTAGTATAGCTACAGATACTACATTCTTGAAAATACTCTATTTTTTGCAGTGCTTGAAATGTAAATGACTATGTCTTTAGAAAGATTTTTTTCCTGTGCACTAAACTGAACTTGAAAAGATTAATTTCAAATATGGGTTACCTACAGCTCTGTATATGTTAAAGTTAAGAAACTTCTCCAACCCAGACTGTCATTTCAAAATACTGGAACCCTGAGTGGAAAATAAAAATCATCAGATTAGATACTATTCTGAATTTTATCTCTGGAACATCCATGGGATATCAGCAAAACACATGAATTTTGGCAGAGAGCAGCATCCAACATCAGATGTCTCCCTCTAAAATCTCTCAACATTTGTAAAAAGATCTTATTTTGGCAATTTCAGAACAGAATACTTCAGTCCTTTTCTTCTGGTAAGATTAAAAATACATTATATAAAAATAAATGCCCCCATCTTTTTATTGGTAAAAAACAATGAAAAAAATTCCCTGCATAAAACAGATACAAGAGCAAAAATGCATTTTGTCCTATTTGACTGATGTAGAAGATGAGCCACAGAAGATGCCTAGCTCAGTGATTGGTGTCACCAGTATAATTTTGAGTTCTTTGAGCACAGGTGGGTTTACAAGACACCGGGCCTTTTGGTGCCCAGTGGAGGCCACCTGTCTCATAAGGGGAAAAGGACCCTGGCTCAGGAATTAGCAGGGCTCATTGGTAGGGCTTTAAACTGGTTTTGAAGGGGGAAGGGGAGGAAGCCAGGCACAATGGAGCAGAACCTGGGGGTAGTACACCCAGGTTTGATGGTTGCTGCGTTGGCAAGGCCCCTCAGTCTGCTGTCTGAAAGGAAGAGAGAGACATGAATCCATGCAGCAGCAAAGATACAAGGTGTTTTGATGAGGTAGGAACCACAGAGGCTCCCAAGAATCATCATGAGATAATTGAGGCTTCTCCCTCTAATAAGGTGATGGGACCATCAGCCCAGCTAAAGTGCGTCTACACAAATGCACGTAGCACAGGCAACAAACAGGAGGAGCTGGTAGCCATCATGCAGCAGGAAAATAAGATACAGCAGCCATCACAGAAATGTGGTGGGATTCCTCACATGACTGGAGTGCTGCAGTGGATGGCCACAAACTTGATTTTTCTAGTCTTATTCTGATCTATGTTCCTGTGCAGAAAGCCTACAACATTTCCTAATTTTTATGGTGTCATTTTGAGAAATGGTTAGAAATCCAGACTTAACTTGGTTGAATTAGTTTATTAAGATTTATAAAGACCTGTCTGAATTCAGCGACCTAAACAGAATGTGTTGGAGTTTTATTGAAGGTGCAAGATTCCAGAGCAAACTATTTTTTCTCAGAATTCAATCCCAGGGAAGTTCAATTTGTATAATGATAATATGGGTCAACACAGCCATTAAAACCTGGGTTGGGACCATAATATTACACATTAAAAAGTTGTCCCTATTTTCAGTAAATCCTGTCCCAAGATTATATAGTCAGCTTCTCTGTGTGGGTCCTATATTACTTTCTGCCTCACTACCATCATGATCACAGCAGTTTCCAGTATAATTTTCTGCTTTGTCTACAACTGTCTACTTTCCAGATTTTGGGTCTCATTAGTCTCTTAGGTTTGTTTTGAAATTTAACTTGCGATACAAAAAGAAATTCAGTTGCATCTTCCTCTTTCCAAATAGCACAGTATAATTTCAAATTTCACCTTGTCAGCAACAGGGCGGGGGGGAAAGCCCCAAAATGCACCCATTTGCAGAGCTCATCTCTGACAGACTCACAATGTACAACCTGTAGAAAAGCCAAAAAGATTTTGCAGGACTTCTGTATCTTTACTGTCAAAGTATGCACCTTGGGACCAACCAACACTGTACACCCACATTGCATACCTTCCAGCTGCAGAAGAATGTCTTGGCTTCTCTCTCTTTTTTAGCCACATTTTGTTTGAGCTTTATTTTCACTGCTATTTGGTACATGCTGTAGTTTCCTCTCTCCCCTGTTGTTTCCAAATTCTTCTTGCTTTTGAGAACAGACACCACAAAGTTTACAAAATTACAGTTGGGAACATAAGCAATTTATTTTTTGCTTAAAAATTAGTCATCTTGGATATTTTGCTCTGAATATAAAAAAATGTGCTTTGAAGGCTGTCATGCTGTTCATACAAAGCCTACTACCTAAGTATGGAGAATTATTTCATACAAGCAACAAAAAGTTTGAGGAAAAACAAAGAGAGACTAAGTAATGAACTAATGTGGGATTTTGTTAGATTACAAAAATGAGGCATTACCTCAAGCAAAAACTACAGAAATTTAGTTTCTCTTCACAGAATCCTTTGTAAGAGGGATTGTATTTAACAGTCTGAATCCCTCTTCATTTATCATAAAGGTATTTCCCACCAGAAAGACTCTTTTCAGAGACCTGTAACAGTGAGGAAGTAGTCATAAGCTCAAAAAAATTGAGTATTGGGAAGGAAATAACTAAAATCAGATCCCACTGAGGATCAAGGTCTTTGGATGGAGAATGAAAACTACTCAGAAATTTGGTCATGACAGGTACAGAAAATAGCTGTGTACCTTTCCCATTGCAAAAATAGGCTCAGAGACTTACTGAAAGGGCAGATTTATTTATGTCCAATAATTAGGTAAGGAAAAGGGGATTTGCTTGATTCTGGGAAGCATTACAAACCACCTCCATCTATTTCAGTAAATCAGACCAGGCAGAGTCTTTCCTGCTTTTAACAAAGATATGTCTTACTGGAGTGTCACAACTATACTGTAATGCTGAGATCACCTGGCACACCCTAGCAGAAGATGCAGGTTATTTCAAATTTGAGTGAGGAATCTGGCTGCTCTGCATGGAGAACAGATGAAATACGATTGGGACTGTGCTGGGTCTGGAAATAAAATGTCCTTAAGCAGGACACTTACCAAAATATGTCTTGTTTTACCTTTACAAATTAACTTTATTCACTTACAGGATGGCTGCACAATTTCTCACTGGGCTACCACCTGATAAGGCCATGAGAGTCCATAGATCGTGAGTGGATAGCAGGTGCAGGGCACTATTGAGCAGACCTGGCATCGGCATATCCGGACTGGTAGTGCCACACTGAACTGTGTCCGTCTGTAACCAGCCACCGCAACTGACCCGTGCTCAGAGGGCCACCGCTAAATTCTGCAGGTTTAGCCATGTGAGTCCACAAATCATGGGCAGAGGAGTGCAGGGCACTATCGAGTGAGTCCACTGTTGTCAGACCCATAGTGCTCAATTGGGCATCGCTCAGGATCTAAGCCTAGCTGCCCCCAGCACCTCCACTTATCTGAGAGTGAGCTGGAACGTAAGGGGGGGTTTATTTCCTGCTAAATTGCTTTACCACCCCTTTCACACAAGTACACTTAAGAATCTCTCCAAATTCTAAAATAGATCCAATCACTTGTTTCTGAATATGGTCAAAATAGTCCTCATTTCTTTTCACTGACCTGAAGAAGATTCTCCCATTATTATTTTCAATAAAGTTCAATCTAATTAAATTAAAAATAAAGCAAAGGAGACACCATGGCCCAGAGTAGCAGAATTTATGTCCTCATGGCAGGAGGGTTGGAACTAGATGATCTTTAAGGTCCCTTCCAACCTATATAATTCTATGATTCTATGATTTTTTGCAGTAACTCATTCATTGTGCTTTGTGGAGTCCACCAGGTTTCAAGGGTAGCTGTTCACTTCAGGAGCCACTGTGAATACATTTCCAACAAAGCAGTACATCAAGCAAGGAAGTATCACAGAAAACCCCCTAACCCACTGATGAAACATCAGAGGGACATGTTAAAGTCTCTCTCCCTCGGTTTATAAGCTCCCTGCAAGTACTGGAAGGCTGCAATGAGGTGTCCCCAGAGCCTTGTGTCCTTACCACAAAGAAGGCTAGTGGTATCCTAAGCTGCATTAGGCAAAGTACTGCTAGCAAGTTGAGGGAGGTGATCCTTCCCTTCCACTTAGCATTGGTGAAGCCACACCTGGAATGCTGTGTCCAGTTGTGGACTCCTAAGTACATGACAGACATGGACATTCTGGATATGGTCCATAGAAGAGCCATGAAGGTGATGAAGGGACTGGAGCATCTCACATATGAGGAAAAGCTGAGAGAGCTGGGACTGTTCGGCCTGGAGAAGAGAAGGCTGGGGCAATCTCATCAATGTGTATAAATACCTGAAGGGAGGGTGCAAAGAGGAGGGAGCCAGGCTCTTTTCAGTGGTGCCTAGTGACAGGACCAGAGTCAATGGGCACAAAATGGAATACAGGAGGTTCCTTTTGAACTTCAGGAAATGCTTTTTTACTGTGAGTGACTGAGCACTGGCACAGGTTGCCCAGACAGGTTGTGTAGTCTCCATGCTTGGGCATATTCAAAAGCCACCTGGAGATGGTTCTAAGCAACAGATCTAGGTGGCTCTACTTGAACAGGGGAGTTGTATCAGATGCTCTCCAGAGGTCCCTTCCAACCTCAGTCATTCTATGATTCTGTGATCTAGCACAGATGCATTTAAAGGACGTTTTACTCCATTCTGTCCATATTGATTTTTGTTTATTTGATTCACAACTTTTTATTAAAACAAATAATGCCCATGTAGGACAGATCAGCTACAGGTTAGCCATCCAAGAACCTAATTCCATATCCCCTTCACATAATTTAGTCAGAGCGGGTAAAATACTACCTAACTGAAATCCAGTATTTCGTATTGCTGAAACCAACTTCCCCATATGTAAATTCCATATAAGCAAGATAGTAAGTCTTATATTACCAGCATTCTGTGTGTAACCATACCAGTAATGTGATGATTGAGGCTCAGCTACTCCTACTATGAAAAAGGAAAGGAGGTGGGTATATTTAATGCAGCTGTTTCTAGGGGATGGTATTAGAGGAATGGAAGTAGAAATTGCTAGTTATGGGACCATGTTCATTAGCACAATTTCTGTATGTGTCAAACCATCCAAGAAGATGAATTTGATCAGTATCAGATATGAACAAACTACTATATTGCTGATGAAATAGAGCACATCATGCAGAGACTATGTTGATTCTAGAAGGATAGCTAATATGGGATCCAGGATAAATTTACTGACATAAACAGCCATTACTTCAGTCATTCAACTTGTCTGTGCAAATTTTAACTAGCAAGATGAATTTATACATACTAGAGTGGTGATTTGTTATGTGGCCATAGCATTTTCCTTACAGGCGGCTGCCAAACTTTGCCTACAGCTAGATCTCACATTAAACATGAGTTTTAGAGGCAGCTTGCAAGACCATGTTCTTGTTCATTCTTCACTGAGCAAAGCCAAGAGCAAAGCCAAGCACATTGCCAGCCTTTGTTCCATGTTCCCTTACTGTACCCCCTATTTTAAAACAAAGGCATTGAAATCCAATTCCAAACACAAAATCATGTAAACAGTGCTTGTTCAAGCCTGCTAGTTCTGACATCCCTATATTACATGAAAGCCACAAACCATTTAAACATAATTTCTTTGCAGCTTTGCCCCTGAAGGCCTCAAAATGTTTATCCTAAGGTTTATACAGGGAGTTTTTCACAAAGATGTATACAAGTGTATGCATGCCCAATATTTAAGGTCATTACTTTTTTTCCTTTTCCCAAAGGCTCAAAACATTGAAGGACATTGTCTTTTGTAGTAAGCAACTTAATTTATAGTTATAGGTCTATTATAAATAGTTAGAAAGAAATGTTCTGTCTTCTGGATTAGACTAATCCAACTGTTTTTTGTCAGAAATAGCAGTAGACTTACAGAGAGAGTTCCCTTTTCATCCCTTACAGGTCCTTTCCTATAGAGTTTCTTAATCTACCTATTGTATGAAATATTCATCATACTTTTAGTCTCAAACACCATCTCTGTCTTCCTGGACCATCCAAGAAGAGGGGCACGTGCTTGGTGTGTTCATTTTGACATGAAGTACAGCAGCCTGTCTGCTTTCAAAGCATTCATCGCTCAGGGTTAGCATCTGATGCCTATGACTGTGTTAAGTAGGTGATGGCAAAACTCTGTATCTTTCTACAGTTCCCTGTTCTTACAACCTTATCATTTTCACAACCAATATCAGTTCTTACCAGCCCGTCAGAAGATCTATCTAGGAACCAAACATTAATCTCTGATTCAGATTTCTATCTAATTTCCCAAGGCACTGGGCTTCTTATGGAAGAAGTATGCATCCAACAAAAACAGTGAATTTTCTCCCTCCTGCCAGGACTTTTGCCCAAGAATGTACATGTAATTTCTTCTTCAGGCAAGAATATTTTTTACATTCAAATCTTAATGAGAAAAAAGTAACAGAAACTTGGGAAATCTTGGAAAATGAATAGGAGCCATAATGAGAATTAAATTCCTCTTGCTAGTTGTTTAGGCAATTAGGCAAATAAACTGTTGAACTGAGGAAGGGTATCTGTGACTTCAGACAGGTGTCTGAATGATGTGTGCTTACTTGCCTTTTGAAGAGTACAAATCAAAGAGATATGGAGACTTTTTTGGCACAAAATGGTGTTTGGGTGGTTGTTGCAGTAAAGTAAGAATTGTTATTAATTCTTTATGATTATTCTTTTGTACACTTTAATGTAATTCTTTTTCTGACAAATTGTAACAAACAGTGCTTTTGATTAGTAAGTATTCTTTACTATTTTTAGTATTTCAAATATCATGGAAATTTTTACAGTTTGATTTTTTATTTATTAAAATTTGTTTGTTTAAAAAGGTTTTTTTTTAAAGGTTTCCTATTGAAATATTTTTTTATTGAAGGGTATTGGAAAAGAATGTTTTTTAACTGCTTTGAGAAGGACAAGAGTAGATATCTGCCTAGTCTTGGGCCACCCTTATGTGACACTGTGGTGGGTTGACCTTGGCTGGACACCAGGAGCCCACCAAGCTGCTCTATCACTCCTCTCCTCAGCAGAGTGGGGACAGGGAGAAAATAAGATGGGAAAAAACTCATGGGTCAAGTCAAAGGCAGTTTAATAAAGCAAAAGCAAAGGCTGTGCATAGAAGCAAAGGAAAAACAAAAGATTTATTTTCTACTTCCCATCAGTAGGCGTTGTCCAGCCACTTCCTGGGAAGCAGGGCTTCAGTATGTGTAGCAGTTACTCCAGAAGACAAACGTTGTAAATAACGAATGCCCCCCTCTTCCCACTCTATTCTCCTAGCTTTTATTTCTGAGCAGACATCATATAGTGTGGAATATCCCTTTGGTCAGTTTGGGTCAGCTGTCCTGGCTATGTCCCCTCACAAGATCTTGCCCACTCCCAGCTGGTGAGAGGGGAATGTTGGAGAGCCAGCCTTGATGCTGTGCAAACACTGCTCAGCAGTAACCAAAACACTGGTGTGTTATCAACACCTTTCTAGCTACTAATACAGAACACAGCACGCTGAGGGCTGCTGTGGGGAAAATTAACTCCATCTCAGCCAGACCAAATGCAATTTCTATCCCTTACTAGGTACCATTTGCTTCATGCTCAGGTCCCACATAATTTAATACACGTGTATATATATCTTCTAACCATTGCATTGTATTTAATTCTCATTACTGAAATCCCTTCTTACCAACACTTACAAATGCATACTTAAATCATCTTTATACACAATATACAGATTTATACATTCTCATTCACTACTATCCCCTGTCATTTAACAGACAGATATTACTCACCCATTCCATGGGCTTCTTCCATTCCTCTAGATGTTCATAAAAACAGGGTATGACTTGTGCAAACACTGCTCAGCAGTAACCAAAACACTGGTGTGTTATCAACACCTTTCTAGCTACTAATACAGAACACAGCACGCTGAGGGCTGCTGTGGGGAAAATTAACTCCATCTCAGCCAGACCAAATGCAATTTCTATCCCTTACTAGGTACCATTTGCTTCATGCTCAGGTCCCACATAATTTAATACACGTGTATATATATCTTCTAACCATTGCATTGTATTTAATTCTCATTACTGAAATCCCTTCTTACCAACACTTACAAATGCATACTTAAATCATCTTTATACACAATATACAGATTTATACATTCTCATTCACTACTATCCCCTGTCATTTAACAGACAGATATTACTCACCCATTCCATGGGCTTCTTCCATTCCTCTAGATGTTCATAAAAACAGGGTATGACTTGGGCTCCATTTGTCAAAATGCATACTCAGGACAGGAGAAGCAGCGTGTTTGATTGTTGGGCACCAACACCAACTTGGTTTGGGTCATCATTGCACTCCTCTGGTTCCTTGTGAAACTCAGTCTTTGTCAGTTCAGGTCATTC
>NW_010314125.1:66693-67373 GCF_000700745.2 Antrostomus carolinensis
TTCACATCACAGATTATTTTCCCCCAAGGTTAAATCTGCTTGAAGCACACACTGGGTCTCCCCATCCTTCCACATTACCCACGAAGTACCCAAGTATACCCAGGTCCTTGAATGAAGACAATCCCATGAATGGGTTTGCCTTTTTATGTGGGAGGAACAATCCACACTCCCTTCCCCAGTGTCCTAGTTTTTAGCTGAAATAGAACTGGTTTTTCTTTTTAGTAATTAGAAGAGTGATATTTTGGTTTGCAGCCTGTGGGAGACATTGATAATGTACCAATGTTTACATTTTTGTCACTGGAAGTGAAGGACTTTGTGTTCTGTTAGTCCACAAGCACAAGATTTAACGGGGGAGAAGAATATTTAAATTAATAAACTTAATTGACAGTTAGATATGCCAATATGGATATTCCATATCATATCACGTCATGTCCAGTATATTAGTGAGGGGCTCTTCCTCTTTTAGCTCTCTCTGGCTTTCGCTCAGGCTCTCGTTCTTCCGGGATTGCGGTTTCGGTTCAGGATTGTCGCTCCTCCAGGATCATTATCTGGGAACAGGCCGGGCTCGGTCAGGAGGGGTGTGAGCTATAGCATTGGGTGTCATTCACTTGCATATTTTGTTGCTGTTATTATTATCTTTACTATTTTAATATTATTAATAGTATTATTTTAAGTTTTCT